>NC_141138.1:14746250-14915000 GCF_053477565.2 Lygodium microphyllum
TCCTGTTATAGTCAACCAGTGACAATGGGCCATTATGGTACAAAGGCCAATGAAAAGGTGCAAGCCTTAACGAACAAAACATTAACCCTAGTTATGATGAAGGCCAATAAAAATATTAGAAAATCTCAAGATTTAACAACCAGTTGGATCAAACAAGGCACAGCCATTGGTTTTCTATTGCCTATTGAATTTTCTTTGTGAATAGAATTATTTTTTCAAAATAGTGGTTTTTGGTTCATAATCTACATCATGATTTAGCATTGAAAGCTGTGTGGAAGATCTCTGCTGGCCCATATCTTTGGCAAAAAGTAGCTTACCAATCTTGGTGTTCACTATTGCGACAAGTTGACATCGACCATAAAAATAAACAAAAAGTATTTCATTTCAAGGTTAGAGTCAAGGAGGAAATGCAATATGGCCAGCGAGAGAGAGAGAGAGAGAGAGAGAGAGAGAGAGAGAGAGAGAGAGAGATCTCAGTCCCTTCGTAATACGAAAAGGGCATTGGATAAGTTGGCAACTGATAGTGAAATTGTTGGTTTTGCTCTTCCCAGTGAAACTAAGCTTCTATGATAGTGATAATTGCAAATAATTCTTTTAGCTTTCTCAAGGTCTGAAAGTCAAAAGTCCATTCTTATCAGTTGTAGATAGAGAGAGATGCATGCTTTTGGTTGGAGGGTGGGATTTTGGCTTGGGGAGAAACCACTACACTATGGATATTCCATTGGTGTGTATGTGGCTCCTCAGGCATTGCTCAATTGGATGCCTTCATGCATTCATGATAAGTTTATATACTGGGAATCTTAGGGCTGGCCTTGACATGTACACCTCAAAGTTGCACAAATGGTAATGGTAAGTATGATCTCATATTACTTACCTTTGCTTCTTTGGACACAAAAGTCATAGTAATAATGGGTGTAGCCCATCCATTTAATGCTGCGAAAAAATTAGGGAAATTGTTTGGGCCAGGTGTAATCTCTTAGCAACATGTTACCATACTAAAGCTTTTGGATGGTGTTGCCTTATTGGATGTCAAGATTCATATGAGCACTTTGCGGATGGCCCTATTACAAGCTCGCAACATCTTTGGATAGTCATTGCTATGCTTTCATCGATGAATGTTGAATTTAGTGTTGCAAGAATGGACAAGTAGCTTAGAGAAGCTTTGATAGTGCACAAACAAGTGTCTCGAGTGGTATAATAGAGAAGATTTATAGGACTAAGTATGCCCTAAAATGAATAAGTATATACAAATTGAAGAAGAAAACCAAAAGAGAAAAAAGTGTCATGATGGTCCCAAGTGTGTTTACACACATCACTATTGAAATATGATGATAAATTGTCCCTCTAGGAGTGATGTGATGAACAAGGATGGCACTCATGTATAGGATGGCACTCATGTATAGGAAAGTGCCAAGCCCAGTGGACTATGATTAATCCACCAAGGGGAGTATTGAAATATGGTGATAAATTGTCCCTCTAGGAGTGATGTGATGAACAAGGATGGCACTCATGTATAGGAAAGTGCCAAGCCCAGTGGACTATGATTAATCCACCAAGGGGAGTATGCCCAAAGCTTGGTGAAAAGCTTCGAACTTTTCATGAGGCAAAGCCTTTGTGAAAAGATCTAGAAGGTTGTCCTACGTTGGCACATAGGCCAAGCCGATCTCTCTTGTAGAGAGTCTCCTTAACATAATGATAATGCACCTCAATATGCTTAGTATAAGCATGGAACACTGCCTTTTGTGCAACTACCAATGTGCTCTAACTGTTAGTGATGGTGGTGGCCAATGACCATCTAAGGCCCAAATTAGCCAAAAGGCAATTTGAGTCAAACATACTCAAATATAGTTGTGAAAGTTGCCCTATACTTAGGTTCACAACTAGAAGTGGCCACAATGGGCTACTTCTTACTCAACCATGATATGCATGAGTTGCTAAGCATGAAGCAAAAACCACTTGTGGATACAGGAGTGTCATAATAAGAAGCCTAGTCAAAATTTGAAAAAGCATATAAATCTGGCAGTAATGAAACACCTGAAGGTGCTGAGCACCACTCAAATAGCAAAAGATACCGAGGTGTTGAGTACCACTCAAATTGTAATTCATATATAAATCAAGCATCCCATAGGTTGTTGATAGAGAAAGATATCAAATTGTCTCCGGCATCATGAAAGTTCAACTTTAAACTTCTCTCCATAGGAGAAGTAATAGGCTTGCAATCTTCAAGACCAAATCTCTACAGTAATATGTCATCATACTTTGTTTGGTACAATGCAATACTTCCATCACATTGCTTGATCTGAATGCCCAAATAATGATGCAGTAGGCCTAAATTTAACATGCCAAAAGTGAAATTTAATTTATTATTATAATTAGTGATATGATATAAAAGGTGCATTCAAGTATGCATTTATCTTCTCTTACAAAGATCAAGGTTTTTATCTTCAGATCATATAATGTCCTTTTCAATTTGCACACTTTGTTTTCCTACCCTTTTTGAACAAAACCACGAGGTTGAAAAACATATACTTCCTCATGCAAGTCACTGTTCAGAAATGTAGTTTTATATGTCCAATTGATGTATATTCCAACCATTATGAGCTGGCAATGTACAAATATTATGCATTGTTTTTATATGGTAATTAGGGGCAAAGGTCTCATCAAAGTCAATACCTTTCTGTTGAACCACCCTTGGTAACAAGTATAATACCATTCGACTTGTATGCTAACTTGTAAATCCACTTAGTACAAAGAGCCTTTTTTCCAGTTGACAAGTCACATAAAAACCAAATACCATTTTTGACAATAGCATCATACTTAGATTGGATAACAATTGTCCAATTTTTTGAACTTTGTGCCTCTTCAAAAGAAACATGCTCATTCTCATCACACAAATGGGAAACAACGAATGCATAATAGACACTACGAGAGCCAAAACGAGTGTGATTAACCAAAGATGCATCCAGTTTACCATCGCACAATGTTTGCACTAACCATTTTGGCATAGTCCTAGACTACTCAATCTCTATTATTTCATCGAGCAATGCATTGTTCATATCTACATTAGTAAAATAAGTCGATTTGTGGAATCATGAGAAGCTTGTCTAGGCTGAAAAATCGCCTCATTTGGTGCTACATGTGACTGGCCACCATTAAAAAGAGGCAATAAAGTATCATAGATATCTTGTGAGCATACATCTATCTCTTTGGTACGGAAAAGTAAAGATTGGATAGCATCTTCCAAGCCTCACAAGTGTAGAGTCCTCACAAATGTGTTTTGTAGATGCCTCAAGAATAGGCAATGAAAAAGTGGAGATGGCAAGCTCAACACGTGCGGATATTGATGATGGACTACTTGGTTAGATAGGTTTGCATGTCATTAGGATCCTCACATACTCATTGCCTTATCACTTATTATATTTGGTTAGCTATATCTATCTATAGTTGGCATAGTTATAGCATAGATCAATTAATATAGTCAGTCATGCATTGTTTGACTTAGTAGGCCACTTTTCTTTATATTGTATCTTATCTATACTTTGTGTACATTATATTGGGTGAGAAAGAAGGAAGAAAAACTAGCAAGAAAACATTTTGGCCTCCATCTCTCTTATGTGTTGTGTGTGTTCGACATAGTAGCTCAAGCAAGCCCCCCCAACCACATGATTCCTGACATGGTATTAGAGCGGTGCCACTGAGAGAGGTTGGTTTTGAAGGCTCAAGTGAAGGAGAAGGAGTAAGGATTCAAGAAAGTAAGCAATATGTAAGAAGCTCTCTCATTCTCTCTCTCTCTTTTTCTTGGATAGTTGTTAACCCTCAGATGAACAAGTGTGGGAGCTTTCGCTCAACCACCAAGACCCACGGACCGCTTATTGTTCAAGCGTTCCAAGCGAGCTCTCATGGCTATCTCTCACCTAGCCGACGCGCCGTCGATCCTACGAATGCAGTGAACTTACCTTGATGCTTGATCGAGTACCCTCCTCTCTCTCACACTTTGGTAGCTCCATGATTCTTGATGCTAGCTCAAGCATCCTCAAGCCTCCTCCTTCGCCAAGCCTCATCCTCCATAGCCGCGCGCGCAAGAGAAGAGAAGGAAGGAGAAGAGGAGAAGGGGGGAGGAGATGGTGGAGAGCTTCACCCTCTTGATTCCTCACTCTCTCACGTACTCACTCCCTCACACTCTCACACTCCCTCTCTCAAGAGCATACACAAGCAAGAGGAAGGAGAGAAGAAGAGAGGAAGAAGAAGACTAGTTTTGCCACGCCAAAGAATGAGCTCTTCATTCACTTTTCAACTTTATATACAAAACCCTACTTCCCTTTTGGGCGGTCATTCCCTTTTTCCCTTTTTTACATGGCCGGTCATAGTCCAGGCCCTTTTTTCCATTGTTCTTTTCTCTTCCTTGCTTTCTTTTCACTACCCTTCTATCTTTACAAATAGCACGGGTGAGAGCCCGGCACTCTTTTACAAGATTTTAGAGTGCACTTTTTATGCGCCTTTCCCTTTTTATGGTTGCCTTGGTCTTTGACGGTTGTCCTTGCGCTTTTGGGCTTTTCTCCTTCTTTTCCTTCCGTCGGGCTACCTTCTTTTTGCCTTTGCCCTGCGTCTTCTCTGCCTTATTTCGCTCTTGTCGTGTTGGGGTTAACATTGCCCCCCTCCTAGACGAGTGCCAGTCCCATGGCACTTACTGGCGGAGGGAGCAAGTGGTGGTAGGCGCTGAGGACGTCGGGGGAACCGGGGCTTGGGGTCTGCACTGGCGCCTGGTATGCGGGGGTTGGTTGGGGATGCCGCGTTGGGTGATTTTGCCAACTCGCTGGATGCTGGGTGGGCAATTAGCATGGGAGGTTGATGAAGAATGAATGCCACTTGGGTTGTGGTTGTCGATACCTGTAATTGAAAACCTGTCAGGTGGTCTCTCCCTAGGGGTGGTGCTAGTCTCTGTATTGTGCACAAGACTTAGTTTGGGAGACAGGTCGAACGCTGAGCAAGCTGAGAGTGTTGTCCTGCACTTGAGGACCCAAACTGTGAATTAGTTCTGTGTAGGTATTATATGAGTGCCGTGCGTGTGCATACTTAAGTATTACGTAGTTAGGAGATTGGGCGACGGGGGCCGCGTGGAGCAGAAGGGTGGTAACGGGGAGATAAAGTACACCTTTGACTGTGTTCAGGTTTTTTTTTTTTTTGCCTTGGTTACATGGGGGCAGCAATACAAGGGATAATGGGAGTTCTACCCCTCATCATCCGAATTATGGGGAAGGATGGGTGGAGGCCGTGGGGCCTTGTTGAGGAACTTCCGGCTTAGCAAGTAGCCTTTAGTATGGAGGCGGGTTTTAAGGGTAGTGGTGGAGAGAAAGGGGTGATTGCACTGTGTGAACTTGCTGTCATTCATGTCCTCCAGCAGTGCAACACAAAAGGATGGCAAAAGGGCAGCACGCATCATGAAACGAGTCATGGTGGTGCTGTCTATGGCATTGGGATCAAAATAAAGGGGCGGAAGGTGGCGCTCTTGGGGTGCAGGTTCCTGGTGTACTAGTATTCTAATTAATCTAAGGTAGTTACAGGTGGTGATGAAGGTTGGGTCAGGACAAGAAGAGAATTCAGTAAGGAATTTATTTATGGAGCTATACAAGTCGGGCAGGGTGAAGAGAAGGGCTCTCCTATGGGAAGTGGAGTTGGCATTGTAAATAATGGGAAAGTCAAACCTGCCGTGGATGGACGGGTTAAAATCCACTCCTACCCTTCGAGGGAATGGCATAAAGGTGGGGCTGTTCCTTTCCGAAGGGAGGGTGTTGCAAAACGCCATCCACGCCTCCAGGTTGACGTCAAAAATGCGCTGCCTCCAGGTAGGTTGGGAACTATATCCTTCCACGGTGCAGGGTACGTGGAGGACTTTGTCCTGCCAAAATTCGCGGTCCTTCGTCCCCCAAGCAGTTGGGTGGGCCTCACGCTCTTCTAACCATCTAGCCTTGAGCCGGGCCCCCATGGCGATGATATCCTCCACCAACTGAATGGGCAGCACCCTATTCAGAGCGGTGGGCAACTCGAAGCGTAGGTCGAAGGGGTCCCGGCTATACTCCTGCTGCTCCCAAATGATCATCTCAGCACGGCACTCAGCGGGTGAGTCTTGGGTGCGCAACGGGAAAGGGGCGGGCTGTTTCAGGGCGGGTCTAGCCTTGAGTTTTCTTCTTGCCTTCTCCACTAGTTCCTTCCTTCGAGTGGTGTGGGCCGCTCTTCGTTCGGCGGGTGCGTCATGGGGTGGCATTTCGGTTTGTTGGGGTTGAGGGGGTGGCGGGGCATATTCCTCGTCCTGAGGCCCTAATTCAAGCTCGGGCTCACCCCCTTCCGCTTGCTCCTCCTCCTGTGTTTTTTTTTTCCTCTGTGAACCCCAGATCATCCATTTCCTGTGTTGTCAGTCCTGCTTGTGCCAGACATTTCCTTTGTTCCTCCAGGCTCTGCGGAGGGCCTCCTAGTTGCAGTGGTACGTGCAGGCCTGCCGTAAGGGCCTTGTGCGCAGTGGTTAGCTTTCTCTGCAACTGATCATTGGTCTCTCCTGTTTCTGAGTGGGTGGTGTGGAGTAGCGTGTTGATGAAAGTGTGCTGTTGAGCCATCATAGCAAGTTGGGCTGCCTCTGCTTGGTTTTCAGCCATCACTTTGTCGCCCTCAGCTTTGGCCAGCCGGCGTGCTAGGTCTCGCACTCTTTGCTCGTTGTGATTTGCCCATTCCTTTGCCCGCTTCTCCATGTCTTCCAGGCTCTCTCCTTGTCGGAGGGTCATTGCCATGAGCTGTTGTTGTTGGGCTTCGAGCTCCTGGTGCAAACGGGACTGCTCTCGGTGCTGCTCTGCAATCTGCTCGTTGAGTTGGTCCCGTGTCGCCTGTAACCTGCGCACCTGTTCTGCCCTCAATTGATCCAGCTCTGCAACGTCTTCTCTAAATTTTTTGAGCTGGCTCTGCGCCTCCAAGTTAGTTGCAGATAGCTGGTCATTTCTGCGCTGAAGGTGGGCATTTGTCTCCCTTTCCCTGGTGAGACGCTCCATCAGAATTTTCCTTCGTCCTTCCCAAGTAGCATCGCGCTCCTTCAAGGTTTTCAGCTCCTCCACCTCCTTGGTGCTGGCTTCCTCCTTAGGCACAGCAATTTCTTTTTGATATTATGTTATTTGTCTTACTTTGTCCAGTTGGAGGGTAGCTTGCGATTCGCGCTCCGCTGCCAGCTCTTCCACCGCCACCCTCCTTTCCTGCCTGCCTGTTTGCAACTGCGCGTGCAGCTCCTTTACATAGTCATCATAGTGGCCTGCTGGGGGTGGGGAGTGGGGCCTGATCGTAGTAGTGGCAGTCTCCTCCACCTTTTGTCTTTTCTCCTCCGGCCCCTGCTCTAGCTCGGTCGTCGCTGCCCTTTTGGCCCCTGAGACTGGGGTGGCCTTGGCTGCTTCCCTTGCCAGCTCTCGTTCCACTAAGAATTGTAGCCAGGTAACTATATTGCTTTCATCTACCTTTGCGGTGTGCATCAGGGCGGCCGTGTCAGGGGGCGTCACCTTGAGGGGAGTGGCTTGCGTGGTTGGTGCGGGGGGAGGGGAGACGGGTCTGACAGGGTCTTTTCCCTCCCCTTCTGTAGGAGGCGGCGGCACGGGTTCCGGCGCACCAGTGCTGGGGCCGGGTGCTTCAGATTCGGATTGGTATGCCCTGCCCGCTCCCTCTATTTCTTTCCTACGCTGTTCCTTGATGGAGCGACGCGTTGCCAGCTCCAATTCTTCTTCTTCTCTCCTCCTCAGCTCTTCCTCAGCTCTTTTTCTTCTTTCCTCTTCTTCTCTTATCGACTCTCTTCGGGCCCATTCGAGCTTCTCTTGCTCTTTTCTCCTTCGCTCCTCCTCTCTCTTTCCATGCAGGGCTTTGGTCCGTTGCTCCGCTTTCCTTTCTGGTGCAGCCTGGCGCTCTTCCTCCTTGTCGGTGTCCGTCTCTGTTTCATCCGACTGTTCCTCCGGCCGGGGCTGGGACTGCGACGGCGATTCGCCTCCTTTTCCGTCGCCTCCCTGTTTGTCCTCTTCAGCACGTCCCTGCCCTATTGCCTCGTGGAGGATTGCAGTGAGGACACCTCCAAACCCCACAGTGGAGGCCTTGGAGGACGAGGCCTTGCGGGTCGATCGAGGCGAGGGGGATTCTCCTGCTCCGGCCCTTCCTCCTGTTGCCAGGGCCTTTGCTGAGGCCTCGATCGTCCTTCTCACGAAGCCATTGAGGTTTACCTCATCCAGTGCCTGAGCCGCTATGCTTTCGAGTAAAGGCACATTTATCCTGGACATGATGCTATTGTACCGTTGACTCAAAAATAGGGCATGCATCATTTTCGCCTGCAGCTAGATCTCTGGATCAGGGATGTCGGCCAAGTTGACTCCGTCGTTGGTGTGGACTTTCACCTTGTCCATTCCCAACATGGCGTAGACGTCCCTTTTCGGCTTCTTCTCCACCTTGTTCGGAAGTTCCAGAGCTCATTCTACTAGTTCAGGGGTCAGCTCAACCTGCACCTATTTGGTGGCTCCTGCGTCTTGTACTATGATGGTGCCTCTATTTTTGTTGAAGGTGCGTAGGAACTCTACGCACAGGGCATAGTCTATTCTCCGGCCCACTGATTCCAGGTACCGTTGTAAGTGGCATTGTTCTATGATCCGTCGTACCGCTGGTTCCTCAATAACCACATCCTCCAAGTTGAATATATGGCGGAACTTCAGCTAATTGAATGCTCTGATTTCCACCGTGAGGCCGTACCGCGCCTGTTCCTCCTCCGAAAAAGGGAGTTTGCCCACTTTATCTTGGCCTGCCATGGTCACTACCTGTACATCCAGTCAACTCGCTCCTTAGTATTTTTGGCAACCACTTTGTAGGACAACCATAACAGATTTCATCATTTATAATCATGATATTTTTTTAATTTTTTATTATATATATATATATATATATTTCCAACTTCTATCACCTGTTCCTGCATGGCATTTTAATTTGGAGCTTTTTCATGCGTGGTTCACTTTTAGTTTTAACTTTCATGCTTGGTTTGCTTTTTAGATTTACTGATTTACTGCCCACCTTGCCCCGGAGGAAAAGAAAAATCCGTCCCAGGATTGGGGTGTGGACTCCACGTGTTCAGGCTGTTTTGTGGAGGAGCCAATTGTAGAAGTTTGGGTTATATTCGAGGTGTGCATCGTGGTCCAGGTCACAGGGTCGGATGCCTACGTGGGTGATGTATGTGAGGACATCGGTAAGGAAATCTCTGGAGTTGATCCGACTTGCAATGTGGAGCTCTTCTTCTGTCAGGATGCGATCGAGATAGGGGTGTCCTAGGATATGATCGTCCATGGTTCGACCTCAAAGAGTGGTTAACACTCGATACGAGGTGGGCGCGACGTATGTGGAATCATACTCGGCCGTCTTGATGGCTTGGCGTTGTTCGGCGTTGGTCATTGTGCGGCATCCTTCTGTTGCCCACTCTAATCGAAGAGTGTACCATTGCTTCAAGAAGGGAGATTCGGTGTCCGCGAGGTGGGACAACCTTGCTGTTTCTTGGTTAGTGAGGCTGGACATCGTGCGTGGGTCAAACGATGGGATGATGCGTTGCCTAATGGCTTGCTCTTGGGAGACCTCGCGAGTGAGTAGCTCAGCGGTAGAGCGCGAAGCTTGTGCGAAGGCGAATTCGAAAGTCTCCCAAGAGCAAGGCATAGTGCGCACGTCCGTTGCAAGGGGTTCCGCTAACAGTCCCAAGTCTAGGCGGTCATAGCTAAGGGCCAGTGCCACAAAAGTGGGATTGAGTTGTTTGATGCAGTCCACAATGTCAACCCCCGTGTCCTCGGCGAGGTCCGCGGCCAGCGTTAGGAATGACTTCTGTTCATAGGAAGGCTTAAGGCCGCCGGGTGGTTGAGGTTTGCTGGGGCTAGAGGTTCGGTCGGCACAGAGCTGCCGGTGGGGGCCTGTTTGAGTCAGCGGCTCGGCCAACGGTTGAATGGATGGGTCAAGGTTGATCTTAGGAACCATGCTAGGGCGGTCGGCAGGGCTGCTGGGTTGCGGGCCAAGGTGGTTGGGTGATACCGCCGGCAGTAGCGACCGGTGCTTGGGCCGTTGGGCGTGTATGACGCCTGTGGGATGACTCTCAAAGGAGTCGGACGACTGGGATGGATTGTGCGGTTCGTGGTCTTGAAGTGTCAAAGGACCGAACTTTGCGATTGACGTAGGAGCAGGGCCTGTGTCAGTTGGGACCTTGGGGATCCATAGCAAGGCATTCCCTTC
Organism: Lygodium microphyllum; assembly: GCF_053477565.2. Taxonomy (NCBI): domain Eukaryota; kingdom Viridiplantae; phylum Streptophyta; class Polypodiopsida; order Schizaeales; family Lygodiaceae; genus Lygodium; species Lygodium microphyllum. The sequence continues at coordinate 14,756,514 of NC_141138.1, forward strand.
ATAGTAGCCTTGTGCACGCAGCAGGGTTTTGGGGACCCATATTTTCTTAACCACGCGGCGCTTGTGATGATGGCGTTTTGGTCTTCTAGGTTTAGGTTTGTATGTGTTTCGCGGATCCGCGCGTCTAGTTGTAGACTGATCCCGCGGCTTTTTCGGCACCCAGTGCAAGCGAGTCTGTTGGGGTTTTGCCTTAGGTTTGGCGGGTTGCGGTGCACGGGGATCTGGGTGTAGTAGATATGCACAGCCCTCTTTCTTAGTCTTGTGTGCAACTATTTCTAATGGTGGTCCGTTGAGCAATGCTGGGGTTACGAGGCACTGGCTGAAAGTCGTGACAATTGCCACATTTCCGATTGTTAGGTGGATGAGTTGTAGCTCATAATCAACATTGCAGCGGGTCTGCTTTTTAAAAGTTCGCCCGAGCAGTGACTCTGCGCCTGCCTCCCTGGCATCCGGTAGGACATAGAACAACATGGGAATAGTTTCAGTCTCGATAGAAACTACAACCCTGCATGTGCCCAGGAGCGGGTAAGATTGGGCCCCATATGGGTTCAATCTGACTGCTGTGGGTTGAAGTGTTGGAGCGCCAAGTTGGGTCCAATGCTCATGTGTCAAGATGTTAAAATCCGCCCCCTCGTCAATCAGGGCGTTGAAGGAGCACGTTTGCTTGGCCGTGACCGTGATGCGGAGGTAGGCGGGTTCTACGAGCTCGTCCTCATTTTCTTCGATTTCTGTAAGTGTGGCTACTCGTATTTTAATGAGCGTTTCCACCATTGGTTGTTCATGCAGTGGGTGCATGGGCGGATAGTACTTTTTGATTCGACTACCGTTAAAGAAGCCGATTCCCTCTCCATCCAGTGTTTCCAGCTCGACATTACCAGTACGGCTGATTGCGCGGACCTTAAAGGGCCCAAGACCTCTGAATTTCATCTTCTGTTTATGTCCTTTAACTGAATAGAGGAGCACTAGGTCGCCCGGCTCAAACTCTCGTTGCTTGACGTGCTTGTCAAACCAGGTTTTGCGTCTAGCTTTCTCACAAATAAGCACATGGGTGGCTAGCAGACGTACCTTCGATAGGCGTTCTAGCTCGACTAAGCGTTGCGTCCATGCCTCCCTCCCCTCCCATCGTTCTTGTAGTGCTATCCGCAGGCTAGGGACAAAGAATTCTAGGGGGAGAATAGCTTCGGTCCCATAGGTTAGCCTGAAAGGCGTTTGTCCGATGGCCGTCTTATAAGCTGTTCGGTAGGCCCACAGGGCCGCCATCAACTTGTTATCCTAGTCACTTCGTGAGGTTGAGACAACTTTGGTCAGGAAAGTGTTGAGAATTTTGTTGGTTGACTCAGCCTGGCCATTAGCCTGAGGGTAGTATGGTGAGGATTTGCGATGGATGATGAGGAATGTGGATAGGAGATGGGCTATCACTTCGTTGATGAAGTGCGTTCCCTGGTCGCTGACCAATTCGATGGGGCACCCAAAACGCGAGATCACTCGTTCCCATAAAAACTTGGCAGTTGTCCTAGCGTCGTTTTTTCGCGTGGCTCTCGCCTCTGCCCATTTGGTGAGGTAGTCCGTGGCTACCACTATATATCTAGCCTGTGAATATTGTGCTGCAGGGCTGATGGGTCCTATGAAGTCAATACCCCACTTTTCGAAAGGTTGGCGAGCGACGACCGGGGTTAACTCCATCTGATCTTTACGGATTGGGACCCTCATCCGTTGGTAAGCATCGCAGTGTTTGACAAATTGTGAGGCATCCCAGAAGAGCGTGGGCCACCATAGTTGGGACTGCAACACCTTCCGTGCTGTTGTATCCCCACTAAAGTGTCCTCCTGCAATGCTGCTGTGCGCCTTTGAGAGCACATCGTGCATCTCATGCTCACATACGCATCTACGTAGTAGACCGTCTTGCCCCAGCCTATAGAGCTGGCCTGTAATCAACTGATAAGGCTGGATTTTCAGGATTAAACGCCTAAGTCGTGCCCGTTCCATTGGTCGTTCGGGCAGCCCATGCTCGAGTATTTGGACTATGTCGTCTGCCCAATATGGTGTCAGGTCGGCTCTGAATAGGTATTTTTCGCTGGACATGCAGAATAAGTGGCTGTCTGGTAATTCGTCCACTATGCCTTGTCCAGCAGCTTCTCCTGTGGGTATTCGGGACAGATGGTCAGCCACGTAGTGTTGTTTTCCCTTCCGTACTACCACTGAGAAGTCGAACTCTAGGAGTAGGAGAAGCCATCGTGCTATATGTCCTGTAGCGCAAGGTTTGTTGACTAGGTAGAGCAGAGCTTGATGGTCAACAAAGAAGGTGAAGGGGGTGGCAAGCAGGTAATGCCGGAACTTCTTCACGGCGAACCCATAGCTAATCCCTCCCTTTCTGTTGTCGAATAGTTCATCTCTGTTTCTGTGAGCTGCCTACTTGCAAAACTCACTGGGTAATCTAAGTTATGCTCACCCGGTTGGCACAGCACTGCCCCCACGGCGAACTTAGAAGCGTCGATGTGTACGTGGAATGGCATGGTCCAATCTGGGGGTCATAGGATAGGTGCTGTCGTTAGGGCTTTTTTCAGTTTCTTGTAGGCTCGCTGGCAGGCTTCGGTCCACTCGAAGGCAATTAGTAGCTTGTACAATGGCCTAGCGATCAGCGCGTAGTTTAGTACAAACCGCCAGTAGTATCCTGTGTGCCCTAAGAAGCATTGAACCCCCCTATAATTACTTGGGGGTGGGAGGTCCATGATAACCTTGACCTTTGAGAAGTCCGTGGCAATGCCGTTCTTGGACACCACGTGTCCCAGGATGCAACCGTGCTTTACCCAAAATTGACATTTCAGGGGGTTGAGAGAGAGGCGATATAAATGGCACCGTTCAAAGACCGCGTGGAGTTTTTCGAGATGCTGGTTCCAAGCCGAATGGACACACAGGTCATCGACGAAGACCTCCAACTCCTTGCGAAGCATATCCTTGAATATGGTGCACATGAGGCGTTGAAAGGTAGCGGGGGCATTGGTTAGCCCGAATGGCATGACTACATAGGCAAAGATGCCCCACTCAGTGGCGAAGGCGGTCTTGTGCCTATCTGCAGGGTGCACTTGCACCTGGTTGTATCCCGAGAAGCCATCCAGGAAACTGTAGGCTTCCTCACCTGCCACCCTCTCAAGCATGTGCTCAGTGTATGGTAAGGGGTCGTTGTCTCTCTTTGTCGCTGCGTTTACTTTCTTATAATTGACGCACACTCGAATCTTGCAGTTTTTCTTCATCACAATGACTATGGGTGATACCCAGTCCGTGTGCTCAATTTCGTAAATGAACCCGGCTCACATTAACTTGTCAATTTCCTCCTTGACAGCATGGGCGTGCTTGGGATTCATGGGGTATGGTCGCTTCTTGACCGGCATTGCATCCGTCGTCATGGGTATGTTGTGAGTCACCACACTCGGGTCCACCCCTCGTAGCTCGTCTAGGGACCAAGCAAACACGTCCCGGTACTCCCGCAAAAGAGTGATGAGGTTGGATTCTTCCTCCGTGGTCAGGTCCTCGGCAATGAACACTGGTCGGGGTGTTTCCCGTTCCAGGGCTAGGTTTATCTCCTTGACCTTGGCTGGCCCTTCGATGGGTTCGCGGATTTGCCCTTGGCGTTTGGCACTTAGCAGAACCACCACCCTCTCCCCTTTTTTGAATTTCGAAAAGCGCTTAGGGAGGTCTCGCGGCTTTCGTTGTTCTTCCGATCGCACGTCATTGGAGTGCTCTGTTTTATTCTGTCGTAGTCGTCGGCGCCTCAGGTGGATGGGCAGATCTCCCCTGGTGCATCTGGCCGTGGGTGGCCTAGGGATTTCCGGGTCATCCTCCGAAGTAACTTCAGATTCAAAGTCGAATTCCTCATTTTCACTAGGGGAGGTGGTCTCTCCTGGCGGCCGCAATTCGGAGGGCGACTCGGTTCTAAGCAGGGCCACCGCTTTTGGTTGGGTCAGGCCGGCCTGCTTAAAATCCACAGCCCCCATTAGTTCCAACCACGCACGATCGCATTTCGCACACATGACCCCTTGGTCCATCCAAAGGGCCGGCCTCGGCTGTGGTTTTGCATCCACTTGGATTTGTTCAATCTCTCGCCCTTCGGTATCATATTCTACCGTGTCCATCTCACCCTCACTTTCTTCATTGAAGGGTTGGCAATCTTTGTATTCGTCGTCGGAATCCGCCTCGCTGGACTGCGCATCGTTCTCCAAGGCCTGTTCTGCCTCATTTTGTTAGTCGCGGGGACCAATGCCCAGTTGTATCTGAGATTTAGTTTGTGCACTCTGGTCCACTTCCATTCGGGTTGTTCCAAGAGGTCTTGGAGCGGCTTGAGATTGGCGGCTGCGTTGCGCTCTAGTCGGTTCATTAGGTGTCCCAGTATCCCTTGAAGTTCTCTCCTATTGGTTGGTACCTTGAAGGCAACATGTTTAGGTCTGTCATGGAGGCTTGCTGCCATCATGTAGATAGGTGTGGGCTGTGTTTCTCTTGGCTTGCCAACTGTTTTGACAGCCTGCTCGTACGCTTCCTGATCTGAGAATGGCAAATCAAGCGTAGCGAGAACATGCATCCAATCCCGCGCGTCCTCCGGGCAAGGGATATACTTCGTCAAGGACCCGCGGGGTTCTTTGTTCTGGTCGGTTCCTTTGAGTAGAGTGGAGATGGTATCTAGGTCGACTAGTGAGGTCTTCCAAGTGTCCATCTCTATTCTCACAGCGTCAGCTCGGTTGCCCAAGAAGATCAGGTTGTTACCCCAGTCTTCGATAACTCTGGCATTGCGCATCCAGGGTCGACCCAATAAGATGTCATAGTCTACTCCCTTCATGACGATGAAGTCGACAGAGAACTGGATTCCTGCAATCTTCACTGGCCAATTCTTCAAGACCCCGAATGGTCTTACTCGCATGCCATTTGCTAGTGTGACGTTAAACCGGGCAGTTTCGACCGGCGGGTTTCCCCACTTATGTAGCACTGCATAGTTGAGCACACTGACTCCTGTGCCTGTGTCCACGATCCCCCTTCTCGTTGTGTCCCCTAGGGCTAGGACTGGCAGGACTGCGTGCATTTCTGAGCCCTCCCAGAAGGCGTTGATGTGCAAGGACTTAGGGCTTGAGTGTAGCATCAAACTCGGCAAGTGCGTTTTCGCATCCTGGTCTTGAGCATTTCCTGGCGTTTGCTTGTGCGGGTTGTCGATCCACCGCTTGAGATCCTGCCACAGGGTCGAGTGCTGCCTGAGCAACTCTCCCAGTGCAACCGTTACAGGGGTGGTCACTAGTGTGGTTAGGAGATTGCTAAACCCCTGTCTTGCTTTGTGTTTAGACTGCCCGGGCCAATGGCCAAGGCTGTCCTGTGGTTCTGTTACGTCTAGGCCTGGCCTTGTCCTTGTTGGTACTGCTTGTGGCATAGCCGCCTCGACAGACTTAGGGTGGGGTAGCGATGATGGTGCACTCATGCTGGAGAGGTCCTCAATCTCATCCTCCGTGATGGGCTCGACGTCCTTGAGGTGTTGTTGAGTCTCCCTCACCCATTCCTTTACCTTTTCTATGGCTTCCAATTGCCGCCTGGGGTGTGGGTATTCCCCCACCTTAGCGCTCTCCGGTTGCGCAGTTTTAGGGGCTGAAGTTTCTACCTCTGCATCTGAGACTTTCTTGCCGTGGGGCAAGGTCGTGATGTTGTCTATTTTTAGTGCGACCTTAGCCTCTGACCTCTTCTTTTTCTGCCTATGGCTTTTCTTTCCTACAGAGACAACGTCGAGGTTGCTAGGTCCTGGCAGAGAGACGCCGGCCTGCTTCGTTTGTGCTCGGGTCATCACTCGTAGAGGGATAGGTGTGGTCTCCCCATCGGGGTTTTCAACACTAAACAGTCCCAGCGGGACGGACGGCAAATTAGCCGTCCCAGAAGGCGGCTTCCGCTTTGGGCAATCTATAAAAAGATGAGTGATTCCGCACTCTGCACACCTTCGGTCGGCTTTGTCCCTATTTTGCTGCTCTCTTTCTGGGCATCTTGACGAGATGTGGCCGGGATGTCCATCCACATGTCCAACAAGTGACTGGATTCGGTGGCTGCCCTCCCAGGCCTCTACCCCGTCCTCGTCCTAGTGCCATCACCGGTACTGGTCGATAATCCATGAGGATTGCATTGCCCTCGTCGTCATGCGAGACCTACGGGTATAGGTAGGTTTCTTCGTCACTGGGCTCCTCTACGTAATGCACAGGAGCATCGCTCGGTGGGTGGGTCACATAGGGACTAGGCGGCCTAGGGATACCGGTAGGGTTTATGTCCAGCCTAGGGACCGCTGGCTTTGTATCGTTAGGTGCTGGTAGGGCAAGAGGAGCTCCCCTTCCTTAGAATGGCTGTGGCCTGTTAGCCGGATAGAGATGGCTGTAGGGTTGCGCGTACGGCAGTCTTCGTGGTAGTCTGCAGTGTGCGGCATCATGGCCGAACCTTCCGCAGTTGGTGCAGGGTCTCGACCTAGGGTCCTGACATTCTGCTGGCACGTGGTTTCCTCCGCAGTACACGCACTGGGTATGCTGACGCGTAGGTCGCCTTAACATGTCCTGTATTTTGGCCAGTTCTGTCTTGACCTCGGCCAAGCCATGGTCTGCCTCGGCGGGCTTCCCCCTATCGTGGGATGACGTGTTGGATCGCTCGCTAGAGGTTGGCGTTCGTTCTAAACTCCGTGGGTTGACTTCTTCCGGGTTCGAGCTCCTGGAGCTCCGCTCCCTCAGCTGGTCATTGACCCTAATGGCCTCCTCGAAAACTCTAGCCACCACATCCCTTTGCAAGCTCAAGTTGCCCGCTAGTGCTTTGTACAGTTCTTCATGCCGAATCCCGCTGATGAACACGGTTGACACTGCCCTGTCGGTCGGTCTTTCGCCCAAGGGGATTCTCTTAAGGAGACTTCTAACGTGGGTGACGTAGTCGCGGATGCCCTCCTTCTCCTTCTGCTTGACGTTCATCAGACGCACTAGCAGGTTGTCAGAGTATCCGGGTTCGGCAAATCTCTTAACGAAGAGATCCTTGAGGTTATTGAAGTTGGCTCGTTCTACATTATCTAGACTTGTATACCACGTCCTACCCTTATCGCTTAAGCAAAGTCCGAATGCTTGCGAACGCTAGGTCTGGTCATTGAGGCCATTGGCTTTGCAGACCTGCTCGAACTGCTCGACAAAGCTGTACGGGTCGTCCGGTGGTTGGTACTTGTCGAGTTGCTTGGCGACAATAGGTATTTTGGCCTAGCTCTTTGAGCCCTGGGTTGCCCCTAGTCTTGTAAGTAGTGAGGTTGCTAGTGCAGTGGCATTTTGTTCCGCCGCGGTGTTATCGAACAGCCGTTTCATGAGGAGCTCGCCCAGCGTCAGGTCTCCCTCGAGTGCTCTCTCCTGGTCTATTCGGTTCCGGCCAGCCAAGTTCAGCACTCGTTGCACCTCATGCAGCTCCATGCTTTGCCTTAGGCTCCTGGCTTGCTGGTCCCTATTATAGTCTGCTATGCCCTGCAACGCCTTGCGGGCTAGCCTCCTCTCCTCCTCTAGGTCTGCAATAATTGCCTCCGCTGTCCTGCCATGGTGTTCGTACCAGGCGCGCGCATCGTAACTGCTCACCATTTGCTGTATGGCTTCTAGAAACGTGCTAACATCTAGCTCCCCCGCAAACCGATGATCTGGAACTCCCTCTGTCATGGTGAAATCCTTACGCCTGGTTGTCAGTCAAATCCTTGTCGTTGTTGCTCCTTGCTTGATCCTGCCCTGCGCTCTGTGCGTCTGTCACGCTTGGGTTTTCTCCTAGTGGTTTTGGCGATTTATCTGAGTGAGTTCTTTTTAATTTTTGAATGCAGTGCTCAACTTAGGGCCACTCGTAATTGGGTTATCCTTGTGCACGCGTGCTCAAACAAGCTTTCGACTTTCCTAAGTGTTCTTCAAGTGCGAAAATTTGATCAAAGTGCTATGAGTGCTTTCCCTGTGTCTTGCCCACTCTTGTTCGTTTTGGGCCTAACAGGCCTTACTACTCTATTCCTGGCCGCCTCATGGGTCACAGTGCCCCATGCTGCTTCCTGTTGCGCACGCGGGGGGTGGACCACTGGGAAAGTGCCCCAGTGTGCTCCTAGATGGGTCAGGTTTTGTTCTGGGTTGACTCTGGGAATCGGACGTCCGATTTACCAGTGGTCCGATTGTGGGGATTGGACCAGGTATGTCCGGGCGAAGTGGGGGTCTTAGGGTTCGCGTGTCCGATTCTCAAGAATCGACCGGGCGAGTGTGCGAGGAATCGGTCCGATTCTAGGAGGTCTGATCGGACATGGTCCGACTGGTGACGTGTATTATTCCGTCCGATCGGACCGGGTGGGTCCGAGTCGGGGCGTCCGAGTGGTTGAGTCGGACGAGTTGGTCCGAGCGTCCGATTTTAACAAAAGGGACTGGTCGGTCCAAGTGCCACGTGGCATGTCCGATCAGACCAGTTAGTCCGAGTTAGTGATTGAACGGAAGGTCCGATCGGACGATTGTTCGTGTGTCCGATTCTGGGAATCGGACACTGGGCCGGCCGTCCGATTCCGCCGGTCCGATGGGTCGCGCACACCGATTTGCTCGATTTTCACTAGGTGTATTATCCTATTGGTCGTGCGATTACCCCGCGACAGAGTTGGAGTGGGGCGGACGAGATCGATTACCTGAAGTCACCGAATACAATGTCCTCCTAGCTCCAGTCGATCGGACAGTTGCCCAGCTCACTCACTCTCTCACTCTCTATCTCTTTTGCTCTCTGTTGGTTGGAAATGGGGTCCTCCTGCCCCCCCCCCCCCCAGAGTTTTATACTCTGCTAGTTCTGCCCTACACCCTCCAGGTTCCTTCCCTGGTGTTCCTTATGCCGTTACCTTGCATCTACTCCATTTTTTCCCTTTGTTCCTGTGATTTCTCCCTTGTTTCATAGTAGCATCCCTCTGCCTCTTTGTGTGTGATTTCCTACTGCTAATCTATCCTAAACACATCCTGAATCGAAAACAAAACACTGAACCAATTTCTCCATGTTTTCCAGTCATTAATAACCAGATTGTTCAAAAACACTTACCTGTTCTGAAGATCAAAAACACCAGACTTCCTACCTATCTCAAGCTCCGTTTCAGGGTGAACGCCCTACTTCGGTGCTCGATATGGGGCGCGCGAGTGCTCGAGCTTGAATCCGTGGTCCCGGCAATGGAACCAAAATGTGGGAGCTTTCGCTCAACCGCCAAGACCCACGGACCGCTTATTGTTCAAGCGTTCCAAGCGAGCTCTCATGGCTATCTCTCACCTAGCCGACGCGCCGTCAATCCTACGAATGTAGTGAACTTACCTTGATGCTTGATCGAGTGCCCTCCTCTCTCTCACACTTTGGTAGCTCCACGATTCTTGATGCTAGCTCAAGCATCCTCAAGCCTCCTCCTTCGCCAAGCCTCATCCTCCATAGCCGCGCGCGCAAGAGAAGAGAAGGAAGGAGAAGAGGAGAAGGGGGGAGGAGATGGTGGAGAGCTTCACCCTCTTGATTCCTCACTCTCTCACGTGCTCACTCCCTCACACTCTCACACTCCCTCTCTCAAGAGCACACACAAGCAAGAGGAAGGAGAGAAGAAGAGAGGAAGAAGAAGACTAGTTTTTCCACGCCAAAGAATGAGCTCTTCATTCACTTTTCAACTTTATATACAAAACCCTACTTCTCTTTTGGGCGGTCATTCCCTTTTTCCCTTTTTTACATGGCCGGTCATAGTCCGGGCCCTTTTTTCCATTGTTCTTTTCTCTTCCTTGCTTTCTTTTCACTACCCTTCTATCTTTACAAATAGCACGGGTGAGAGCCCGGCACTCTTTTACAAGATTTTAGAGTGCGCTTTTTATGCGCCTTTCCCTTTTTATGGTTGCCTTGGTCTTTGACGGTTGTCCTTGCGCTTTTGGGTTTTTCTCCTTCTTTTCCTTTCATCGGGCTACCTTCTTTTCGCCTTTGCCCTGCATCTTCTCTTCCTTCTTTCGCTCTTGTCGTGTTGGGGTTAACAACAAGGTAGTAAATTTAGAAAATCTAAAGCAAAAGACAAGGCAAAGGAAAAAGTGAAATGGAAGACGAAGGCGCGCTAAGAAAAATATGGAAACACAAGAAGTACAGATAAGTCCTAAATCAAGGAGAAAGGTGCACAAGAAAAAGCGCAAGTCAATACTTTTGTAAAAGAGCGCAAGGCGCACCATGATTTATTTTAAGAGCGTCGGTGCAAATTGTTAAGGTAGATGGGCAATGGGAAGGAAGCTAGGAAGATAGGAGGACAATGGGAAAAAGGGCCGACCATGTAAAAAAGGGGATAAGGGGATGAAAGCCCAAAAGGGATTTAGGGTTTTGTATATAAAGTTGAAAAGTGAATGAGAAGCTCATTCTTGTTGTCAAGATTGTGGGAGAGAAGGAAGGAGTCTTGCTTGAAGCTTTCTTGCTTGCACAATGGGGGAAGACACACAAGGGTGGAGGCTGAAAACAGTTTTCCTCTTCTTAGTTGTGTAAGCCAAAAGAACTCTAGTACAAAGAAATAGAAGAACCCTATATATGGGTCTCAAACCAAACTCAACTAACTAAGGTGGCATACTAACTGAGCCACAAACTAGAGTAGATAAGGATAGCTATCATGTAGCTATTATTCATGGGCGGTGTACCAACCGCGTCTGCAACTGACAAGTCGGTGACATAAATATACAACGGTCACCCTGGCGTATCACGAGTGGAGCTCGATATCTCAACACTCCCCCTCGAGCTCAATCCCAATTCCTGCACACCAAGCAGGTCTCTGAACTTGCGCAGCTTCTCTGCGCCCAATGCCTTCGTGAATATGTCAGCTACCTGATCCTCTGTGCTGACATAAACTAGATCAATAAGACCTAGTAAAACCCTCTCTCGCACATAGTGATAATGCACCTCAATGTGCTTTGTTCTAGCATGATAGACTGGGTTATTTGCCAAGTGTATACTACTCATGTTGTCACAATAAATGACAACTGGCCCATCTGTAGACTGATGCATATCATAAAGTAGCTTATGCAACCAAGCTACCTCACATGCAGCCATTGCTGCACCCCTGTACTCAGCCTCTGTGCTCGACAAGGCAACTGTAGGCTGTTTCTTGCTGCTCCAAGTGACTGCAGCACTCCCAAAAGAGAATACATATCCACTGGTAGATCGTCTATCAGAAATACTACCAGCCCAATCAGCATCAGTGTATCCATGCAACTGTATCTGAACCCCAGTCTCATAAAATAGTCCATACTGCAATGTGGACTTCACATACCTAAGTATACGTCTAGCCGCATCCAAATGTGGTTTCCTTGGAGCCTGCATAAACTGACTTACCAATCCAACAACATAGCTCAAATCTGGCCTGGTAATAGTCATATAAATCAAACTTCCTACTATGCGTCTGTACATAGTAGGGTCTTCTAGAAGCTCACCTGCATCTGTGCTCAGCTTCACATTTTGCTCCAAAGGAACTGAAATAGGCTTACAACCTGTCATCCCATATTTGGACAGCATGTCTAATCCATACTGCCTCTGCAAGAGCTGTATCCCACTTGGTGATCTAATCACCTCAATGCCCAAGAAATAACGCAGCTCTCCCAAATCCTTCATCTCAAACTTCTGCTTCAATAGCATTTTCACATGAAGGATATCTTCATCACTGTCACCTGTCATAATCAAATCATCAACATAAATGACAAGCAGCATAATACCTTTCTCTGTTTTTCTCACATAAAGTGAGAAATCTGCCTTGGAAATCTGAAAGCCAATAGTGACAAGATACTGTCCTATCTTGTCAGACCATGCTCTAGGTGCTTACTTCAAGCCATACAAGGCTTTCTTCAACCTGCAAACAAACTCAGGATGAACAGCATGCACATAACCTGGTGGCTGCTCCATATAGACCTCTTCTTGCAAATCACCATGCAAGAAGGCATTCTTTACATCCATCTGATGTAAAGACCATCCCTTTGATGCAGCCATAGCAATGACTGCTCTTACGGTTGCCATCCTTGCAACCGGACTAAATGTTTCTTCATAGTCAATGCCATATGTTTGTGCATACCCCTTGACTACTAATCTTGCCTTGTATCTGTTCACAGAACCATCAGCATTGTGCTTCACCTTATAAACCCACTTACAGCCGATTGCATTCTTACCTTTAGGCAAAGGTACTAACTCCCATGTAGCATTTGCTTCCAAGGCATCCATTTCTTCATCCATGGCTTTCTCCCATTTTTCTTTTCCCATGGCTTGCTCAAAAGATGTGGGTTCTGGTTCCTGTATCACTTTGACCATATATGCATAGTGAATGGCTGTAAATCCATCATATTTCAGCCTATCCACAGGATACCTAGCTCTTGTAGACCTGCGCAAAGTAGGTTCACTCCCAGGTGCTCTCAAAACATCCCTGGTCTTCCTTACTCCAGGTGTAACAATAGAAGGAATACCCAACTCATCATCAATGCTCTGTTCTGAGCCACTGGATTCACCATCCACATAAGAGTGACCTACATTCACATCAAACATGGGCTGATCAACCTTCTCTTTTCCTTTTCGTGATACCTGCATACCACTATCTGCATTGCTTTGAGAAGATTCTCCTGATCTCAATCTGCCTGTCCATGGCGAAGAATGTGAACCACTGCTAGAGGACGCTCCAGGTCCACTAATATTTTGTGACTGCTGCTGTGAATTCTGTGTAGCATTACCATTTTGTGCATCTTCATCATCAATCACATTTACTGGTTTATACCAGCTACTCATCTCATCAAAAACAACATCTCTGCTCACTGTAAACTTACGAGTAGAAGGGTTATAGCATCTATACCCTTTTTGCTGCAGAGAGTAACCAATAAAGATGCACTTCTCAGCTTTTGGATCCAACTTGGATCTCAGCTCATCTGGCACATGTACATAGGCAATGCAACCAAAAATTTTCAAAGGAGAAATATCTGGTTTCCTACCAGTATACCTCTCCTTTGGAGTCATTCCATGTATTGCTGCAGTGGGAGTCCTGTTCATTATGTAGACTGCTGTAGCAACTGCTTCAGCCCAATAAAAATCTGGCAAGTCTTTTTCATTGAGCATGGCACGAGATACCTCTCCAATATGCCTGTTTTTCCTTTCTGCAATTCCATTTTGTTGTGGGGTATAACTGCATGAATATTGCTGCTTTATGCCATGCTCCTGCAAGAACCTTGCAAACTCATTTGAGAGGTACTCTCCCCCTCCATCTGACCTTAGGCATTTTATTTGCAGACCTGTTTCTTTTTCAGCCATAGCTTTAAGAGTTTTAAAATGCCCAAAAACTTCACTTTTCTTTTTCATAAAATACACCCAAACTTTTCTGCTATAGTCATCAATAAAAGTGACAAAATAATGACAGCCTCCAAGAGATGCAGCTTTAGTAGTCCACACATCAGAGTGGATTAATTCCAATGGCTTCTCACTCTCTTGAACATGTCTAGGAAATGGTTTCCTTGCCTGTTTTCCAAACTGACAGGCTTCACATACCTTATGCATTTCTGCAACCTTGAACTTTGGCAAACCTGCAACAATATTTTGGGCCTGCATTGATTTAAGTCGCTGTACATTAACATGACCAATGCGTTTATGCCAGATATCAATATCTGCAACTACACCGGTCCCATGTGCAAACATTGCTGCACTCAATTCAGACATGTCTGCATCCAACGTAAACATTCTGCCCTTCTTCTTTCCTTTTGCTATCAAGCGACCTTTATTTTTCATATCCTCAACAAAGCATCCATGAGGATTAAATCTGACCTGCAAGCCCTGCTCAACCATTTGACCGACAGAAACCAGATTCTTGGTGATATTCGGGACATGAAATACATCGGACAGGTATTTCTTTTTCCCATCCTGCATAGACAAGGGAATTTTTCCAATCTGCACAATGGGATGTGCAGTATCATCACCAGTCTCCACAAATCCTGGTTTTTCCATTTTCCTTGCATCCTCCATCCATTCTGCATGACCTGTCATGTGGTTTGATTCACCTGAGTCAACATACCATACATCATTGCTTTCTTCTGCACTTGTCATAGAATTGTTCATGTGCTGCACCATGAACAAATGCTCATTTCTGTCATCACCCTGTCTACTAGAAGATACATAATTCCCTTGTTGCAGTTTTCCATTCATGATGTCATTCTGCTTTTTATAGCAGTCTTTAGCCATATGACCCATTTTACCACAGTAGTAGCATTCAACATTACTGTTTGCATTTTGGCCTCTTTGCCATCCACCACGACCTCTTTGGCTCCCCCTGCCTCTAGAGTTACCACGTCCTCCTCCATAGGACTGGTTTTCTTGAGTTTGCTGCATATTCTGATTTCTGCCACGGCCTCCAAATCGGCCTCCTCTACCTCTGCCTCTACCTCTTCCAGCATTTGAGTAGAAGACAGCTTCTTTTGAAGTTCCTCCTGAAGAAGATGCACCACCATTTCTCAGTTCCTCAGAAATTAGAAGAGCAATCAACTCCTCAAAATCAGGAAATCTTTCACGAACTGAAATGGATGTCCGAAACTGTGCATAATCCTTTCCTAGACCATTCAAGGTCACGGAAACTAAATCATCATCTTCCACTGGCGACCCAATGGAAGCAAGTGCATCTGCAATCTTCTTCACCTTCATGTGGTAGTCGTTGATGCTCATACTTTCTCTTTGCACATTATGCAACTCTTGCTTGAGCTGCATTTTCCTGGCTTGCGTATTTGTGCTATACATTTTTGACAAAGTATCCCATGCCTCCTTTGGCGTACTTGCATCCTGAATATGCACAATCATAGAGTCTGAAATACTGATAGACAGCCAATACATAACTTTCCTGGCTCTCTCATGCCATGTTTTAAATGCCTGCATTTGTTGTTAATTGGGAACATCAGGAAGAACTGGTTCTTCTTCATTTCCTGCAACAAATTCCCAATATCCTTTTCCCATAAGGAAATTCGTCATTCTAAACTTCCATGCCTGGAAGTTGTTCTTGTCAAGCTTTTCAGTGACAATCTGTGAAAGAGAATCAGACGCCATTACAGAATACTGCAAGAAATTCTGTCACTGCAAAAAACACAGCTTCACCCTCACAAGGGCAAATCTGCAAAACTGGCGAAAGTGGTATTTGACCACACAGTCACTTCCTAGTGACGATTTTGCATAAACAGGAACCAAGGATGATTCTGAAACTCCCAATGTCTCTGCGCACAAGCATACGATGCAATTTCTACAGTAACTTTTCACCGACCTGTAGAACAGTGGTCGCACAGCATAAAACTGAGCCTTTTCTTGAGTGCGTGCAGAAAACTTCCGTCTGCAAAATAGGCCCCGAAATGGCCTCAAATAAAAAAAACAAGGTCGCTACCTGCAATTTCCGGCTGTGCTACCTGCAGAGATCTGCTCCCAAAATAGGAAATGAAAGCAACACTGCTCCTCTTACCAGACCACCGCGAGCTTGGCTTGCTTTCTTGAGCTCCTTACCACGAACAAGGCTCTGATACCATGTCAAGATTGTGGGAGAGAAGGAAGGAGTCTCGCTTGAAGCTTTCTTGCTTGCACAATGGGGGAAGACACACAAGGGTGGAGGCTGAAAACAGTTTTCCTCTTCTTAGTTGTGTAAGCCAAAAGAACTCTAGTATAAAGAAATAGAAGAACCCTATATATGGGTCTCAAACCAAACTCAACTAACTAAGGTGGCATACTAACTGAGCCACGAACTAGAGTAGATAAGGATAGCTATCATGTAGCTATTATTCATGGGCGGTGTACCAACCGCGTCTGCAACTGACAAGTCGGTGACATAAATATACAACGGTCACCCTGGCGTATCACGAGTGGAGCTCGATATCTCAACACTTGTGTGTGGCCAAAAGTAGCTCTCGTCCTCATCCTCGTCTTCTTCTTCTTCTTCTTCTTGCTTTCTTGAGCTTGTGCTTGAGAGAGGGAGTGTGAGAGTGTGAGGGAGTGAGTGTGTGAGGGTGAGGGACTGCAGTGGAGAAGCTCTTCTTCTTCTCCTCTCTTCTTCTCTTCTCTTGCTCACGGCAATGGAGCTTGGAGTGTGGAGCTTGAGGATGGGGCTTGCTTGAAGCTTGCACTCGGATCATGGAGCTACCAGAGTGCTCGGGAGAGAAGGCAACTCGATTGAGCATGGGGGTAAGCTCACTACATTCATAAAGATGGATAGCGCGTCGACTATGTGAGAGGTAGCCATTAGTGCTTGACTTGGAATGCTTGAAAAATAAGTGGTCCGTGGGTCTTGGTGGTTGAGCTTGAGCTCACCTCTACATTTTGGTTCCATTACCGGGACCAACGGATTCAAGCCTTGAGTGCATGTGCGCTCTAAATCGAGCATTGAAGTAGGGTTTTTCCTGAACTCGTGCTTGAGGTAGATAGATAGGAAGCAAGGGAGTTTGAAGAGATATTCGATCTCCTTAGCAAGTAAGTTTTTGGTTTTTTGAATTTGAAAAAGCATGTTGGAGTAGTGTAGATATTTGCTTTGTGATTTGGATGCATTAGGGTAGGAAAAAATAAAGAAAAATAAGCATAAGGATTTCTGTTGTCATAACAGGGCAAGAGGGTTTGATTTGTTTACCGATTTGTATTTTGGGGTTTATTTGCTATTCCAAGTATATACAACTCTTCCCCTCTACCCATAGCTTTGATCTAGAGGTGCGTGTGGTATGCCGTGACCTAAATTGTGTAATTTGAGCAATTTATTATTGTGTTGGTCAAAATTGCATCGTGTTTGACCCGTCCGAGTGGTGGTGAATTTGGGCCGAGTCCTAAAATTGGCCCTCGACTCTCCTATATTCGACCATTTGGCCCAGGCCCATCTTACTCGGATACTTCAAAATTCGGCCCTCGGCCCAACCCCACTCGGACAATCTGACATTCAGCCTGGCCGAATTCACCATTCGGACCAACTTTGCACTCGTCCCACCTGACTCGGCCCACTACCATCACCCATTTGGCCCTTGGACAACCACATTCAGATGGACCGAATTGGACATTCAGACCAGTTGCATTTGGCCCTCGGTTGTTGGGATAGGCCAAATCAGACATTCGGCTCATTTAGGCATGCTGGGCCGAATTTGGATTTTTTCAAATATTTAATATGTAGACCCGAAACTGACGCAGAGTCCGTATAGAGCCGAAAGCACATCATAGATCTATCATTGGGCTGAAAATTAGAGCAAGTAGATCAAAACTTGGCTGCGACGGTCCTTCAAATCGCACATGGTATTTAGCTAACGGCCCTGCGGGTCAAAGGGGACTGCACCCCCACAGACCTTTGCAGAGGGGGCTCTGTCCACTCCGCACCTCCCCCAAGTAGGTTGGAGAGAAAATGTGTGCCGTGAGAGGTCCTCCAAATTAGATCCTAGTGTAGTAATGGATCTACACAACCATAGATTTTCACTTGCAAAATAGCAACCAAAATCCCATACCCCCCAAACAAAGACAAATAGAGACCCTAGAACCTCAATGGGCCAATCTAGCCAATAAGGGCAAAAAGGTCACACAAAAAAAACATGTATAGGTTGCATTCAGACTGCATCTAGTCAAAGCAGAATGCAACAACATCAAGCTACAAATGCGAGGATGACTAGACATGATAGTCTTGTTGATATATGCATGTCGAGCGGCACTCCACAGACGACCCAAGACATTAGTGGAGAATCCACATCTGGTTGTGCAGTTGAGGACTCAAAGGCATGTATCAAAAGGCTTGAATTTATAAGCCAAGACCCGGAAGATATAGACATACTACCACCTGCTTATCTTAGGATCAAACTCACTGCAAAAAGAGAGCACAATCGATACTCTTATCGATGAAGGAGCAACTTTTAATATCTTGACCTATGAAGCATGGACCCTACTAGGCCAACCAGAGCTCACATCGACTAATGCAACTCTTAGTCCTTATGGGGGACACCCAAAAGCACTTATAGGAAAGTGCAATATCCTTGTAACTATTGAAATTGATAGCTTGCCTATCCTATTTCATGTTTCTCCAAATAGTGTTGATTGTGGAAAGGAAACCCTCCCTGGAAGACCCTTCAAAAGGGCGACAAAGTGTGAGGCCGATAATGTGGCATAGAGTATACACTTGACACTATTGGGTGTGAGGATAATCACAAAATTTAGCAAGGGTGACCTCATCGAACCTCGAGGGAAAGACAATGAATATTCAGACATACCAGGCAAGCCTAGTAGTGAGAGCAAGGACTTTTTGAAAGAGTTGATACAAGCACATGTTGAATAGAGAGAACCAGTGAGCGAGGCCATTCTCAAAACAAGAAGGTCAAGAAACAATGCCAACGATAGGCTTTGGACTTACAAATATTGTAGAAGACCGCAAAAGAAGCCCAAGCCTTATAGACGGAGGCATCGATGGAGAGCCATCACAATGCTGCAATGGATATCCAAAGAATTGCTAGGTGATCAAGGGTATTACGTAGGTAATCGATGGATTTGGGTACCAAAATTGTGTGTTAAACCACCTCTATTATCTGAAGGCCAGACATTATCAAAAGCAAAGAAGCACAGGATGAAATCTAAATGAAAATCCAAGTCTTGAGTCAATGTTGGATTGACTGAGCCCCTCACAATTGAAATCAAGAAACCAAACAAGACTATTCGAAAGGTAGATCCTTAGCCTAGCGTGCTTTACAAGCGGATATTAGAAGTAACCGTCAAGGGTGCACAAAGACCACTAGTGCCCAAGGAGCCTTTGACTCCCCAAGAGGATAATGAGCACCACAAGCACAACGTTGCTCATGATAAGGCTGATTGCTCAGCAAAGCAAATGGAGAATCATCTAATAGCCACGAGCAAATCTTCCACTAGTCCCAAGTCCACGTAGGAGTCCCAAATCTCCTACATACTCTTTTCCTAAATGGACACATGAAGCACAACAGTAGTCATCAAGTGCATTTGCTCAATCCCAATCTCTATCTCCATTTGGGCTTCCAAATGTCCAAGATGCGGAACATGGCACCGCCCTTAGCTCTTAGCCTAAGGATATGCTCGTTCAATCCACTGTGACTTGCTCAACTGATGCTCGATCTACATAAGTGAATGCGCAAAAAAGAGAAACAAAAGACACGACCACTTCTGATCTGCTTAAGGACTTAACACTATAGTCTACCAATCGTGGCTAGTCTACTGAACTAGCCGCTACTACTTCCAGTCAAGAATCATAGCAGTCACAACCCTTGGTCATGACGACGCCCCTTGCGGAACGTGTCCTTAGTAATTCACATGTGGAAGAGGTGTCACAACCAACATCCTTGACACCTCTTGAACTTTCAAAGCACTTAAAGCCTAGGATTGAGGAGAAATGTCTCGAAGATTTGGCCAAGGAGATGGTGCATCTGACCAATGAACCAGAGATGAAGTGCCTGATGAAGCTTGATCACAAGCTGATAGCCATCACACGTGCATACATCCATGTGGACATTGGAAGGCCAACACTAGAGCACACAAAGCTCATAGCCGAACCCCTGACTTGGGATGCGAGCGACAACATGTTTGCTCCCGCTATGTAGCTGTCGCCGAAGAATTCATAAAGGATATCCCAAAAGCCACAACTAGGGAATTGTGCTTGATACCCTCACTCTATATTGCTCAATGTGAGACAAACAAGGAAAAGCTCGAAGCAATCAAACAAAAAGGAAAAGGAAAAGGTAACTTTGTGTAAAAATGGTACTCCAACCAAAGTTTGGCAGCCAAAATTGGCCACCGACTAATGACGCTTGCTAAGCAAAGGAAAGCCCTTTGGACATCAATACATGATCCCACGTATGTTGCCCCGAGCTCATTAAGAGTGCTGGAAATGGTCCATGAGGTCCAGCTTTCTGCCACTGTCCAAAAACATCCCTTGTACAATAAACTACTTCTAGAAGAAGATTTACACGTAGCTAGCAGGCTAGGAGTGGGGAGCATGGTACTTGATGTTAGCGCATATGTCTTCTGCCTCACTCAAGACCCTAAAATCCTAGATCTCTATGCTTCCCATCAATACAACCCTGACTTCTTTAGTTGGTTTTGTCCAAGCCTACATGACATGAACCCTAAACCATCTCTTGGTTCTACAAGAGTCACTCAAACCTCCAGAGCAAGAGAAAAATAGCTCTAAACACAACACCTACTCTAATAAGAAGCAATGGAGGCATGTTCCAATGGGTAAGGACAAGAGTCTAGAGCAAACGCCTGCTAGGGGCAATTGCCAATGCGATCGGATGAGGGGCTAAATGGAGGGGAATTAGTTGAAGAGCTAAACTCTCCAAAAAGAGAGGCAATTGTACCCTCACAACCTAGCAAGGCTATTCAACAAGCCGCAGCTATGTCCCATGAGGACACACTAGAGAAAGAGAATGTTGAGGCCTAACCAAGCACATCAACAACCGACCTAGTTCAAGGACTTGAGTCTTAAGAGGATACAACTTGATTGCCCAAGTAAAAGAGGACATAACAACAAAACAACGGTAGTTGCAAGTGGTTGTAGATGCCAAGAAGATTGAGACCAAGAGTGTTGAAGAGCTGAGGAATAAAGCATCGAGTCCATCCACGAATTAACCCATTTCCATCTCTCCTAATAGTAGTGAAACCTCAGACACATCCATTGATAAGTCAAAGAAACCATTACCATCAACAGTTGCTTACAACACTCAATCCATCGACAACAGAACTTCCATTGACCAATCAAGAGTGGATATAACACTGTCACAACAGATTGACAAAACTATACCAGTCACATCCAAGGAGAATACAATACCATCAAAGCCTCACGAGAAACATGAAAACCCTGAGGACATAAGCAATCCTAGTATTGACCAATCTTGCTCATCTAGGCATGAGCCCCCAGCTATACTAAAGCCTAGGGAAATTCCCAAAACCTTGCATGAGATAGCAACCGAGCAAGCCTTCATAGAACATAGAAGTGTCATAGAGTGCTTGACAGAATTGGATGCTAAATTCAAACTATTTGCACGTGCCTATGTCCTTGCGGACATGGGCACATTCCCTAGGGAGCAGCTTGCGGAATATTTGTCATATCCGCTATCCTAGGAAGAGCAAGAATACCTTAACAAGCACTATGATAAGTGCCTACATGAACGCATGCGACTCATCTCTGACGAGGAAGCTGACAAACTATGGTTAATTGTGACATTCAATGATGTGCTTTGCCAACCAAATCTCTTAGAGATAGAGAAGCCAAAGTGACAATCAGAGGGTCAAAGTCAATTTGAAAAATGTTGTTTGAAATCCATGCTGCAATGGCCGAACTTGGAGCCAGTCTCAGAGGAACAGTTGGCCAAATGGCAGTCTCAAAGAGACTCGACCTATGTGGCACCAACTTCCTTTCGAGTACTGACTGCCGTTTGAGGTATGGACTTAGTTAGAACTAGCCAAGACAACTCTCTTTGACTGATAAAATTCTCACTGAGGAGGAGCTACATGTTGCGAGTAGACTCTGACAAGGTACAATGCGATGTTGCAAAATATCTGTTGTTATTGAGTAGGCTGCCACGAGTACTAGATGCGTGTGACACACTCCAGTAATCCCGAGTTCTACAATTGGTTTTTATCCTCATGAAGTGACATGGATCTATATATAAATAAACAATGTGTTTTGGGATTGTGTATAGATAATACAAAAAAAGCAAAGCTAGCACACACACAAGCAATGATAATCAAGAGTAGGTGATATGCATTGAAGTCAACACCATGGGATTTAGATAAGTGATATCTCTTTGAGCTGAACCTGTTCATTATGGTGGTTGAAACATATGACTTGCGTGTACTCTCACGAGTCACCAAGTGATGCAAGATGACACAGGTCTGTGTACGAACACGTTCAATGTTCGAGTTACCACAAGACCACCAACCTCACAAAGAACCATTATGGAGAAAGTGACATAAATACTAAGAAAAAAGAGCCATGATGAAAGCCCTACTGCTGGAAGAGAAAGTCACCCTACAGAAAGCACACATTGTATTTAAGCATGGCCGAAAGCATAGTCATTGGCTACTCTCTCTTTCTTGGCCATACTCTACATCCGGGGCAAGATTAAGGTGGCAAACTCCCATTCACAGCAGAAGAGAAAGCAAAGCACAACTGAATGGTGGAAATGAGGGGTTTCAACTAGTTTATATTCAAGCTTACCCTAAACCTAAAAGACTCCATCAGGGAGGAACCAGCCCCGTAAAACAACTCCTTGACTAGCGCAGTTC
This sequence comes from Lygodium microphyllum, assembly GCF_053477565.2. Taxonomy (NCBI): domain Eukaryota; kingdom Viridiplantae; phylum Streptophyta; class Polypodiopsida; order Schizaeales; family Lygodiaceae; genus Lygodium; species Lygodium microphyllum. The sequence goes on from NC_141138.1 coordinate 14,778,780, forward strand.
AAAAGGTTGGGCAAAAACTATTGATTATAGCAAGTGCATAGAATTTCTGAGGAGCTTCGATGTTAAAAGAAACTGTGGCATGGTGACGGTAAGAAAAGGAGAATAAGCTCGTCAAGTAGAGGTGGAGTTGAGCCCTACGATGGTGGAGAAGGCCCTAGATTTATTAGCTAGTAGCAGGACTGAGAAACACCCAAGGAGGGATGCGTATAATATGATGGGGGTGAGCCATCACCAATCCAAGAACAAGAGGGAGACAAAGTCCACAAGAAACATCAGGACAACATGGAGAGAGTTGCTAATAAAAAGGAGAATGACCAACCGTCTGAACAACAAGAGAGCAAGAGGACAATCCTGAGCAACAAGGCTAAAAAATTGTCAAGTCAAGTCGAAAGGAAAGATCACACTCTCAAAATCTCCATAAGAAGAAATTGATCCACCTCCAAAGAAAATAGAGAGCTACAAAGGGTGAAGGAGAAATCAAAGATATTAGAAGAAGAGTGCAAGTAAACACCAAAAGAGGAGGAAGAATGATTGAGGCAAAAAGGGAGGAGGAGATCACTCTAATGAAGAGGGAATCAAAGATTTAGCCTACAAGTTGGCACTGGACTCCATGCCATGACACCTAAGCCTAACACTGGCTTAGGAGTAGAGGAGAAATGTGCTTCCCTAATCTCAACTAGCTGAACCTCACATGAACTCTCCTTGCTAGAGGCTTGGGGAGCCAAAATAGCAAATGCAGTCGCCTCAACATGAGCCACTAGCGCTGGTCCACGAAGAAGGGCGTGACTCTAAATCAGATCAATGAAAGAAAGAATGAGTGCAGGAACCAAGTCCCCCTCTGTGGCCACAAGAAGTATAGTCAGAAGAGAAAAGGGCTCCATTCTAAGACATGCATTCCTTGGTAAATCTCTTAGGCCCCCTCGAAATGTAACTATTGTAGAGCATCAGGATGATGTCTAGCGTGCTCCCTCCCAATGCATCTCCAACACAAAACAAAAAAAAAAGAGAAAGAAAAAGAAAAAGAAAAAAAAGGAAAGAACAAACAAACAAAGACTTACACAAAGAAAAAGAAAAAAAACAATGAGCTTTTCCATGTATATCAGAGTGCCACAAACACTACACCTAGGGGTCCTCAGGTTAGACATGTCCAATGTAGCCTTGGTCAGTGGGCTCCCTGCCTAACCCCCTATCCCTTCATGTCCCCCCACTTCACACTTAGGACACATCAAGGGTAGGACACACCTAGGGAGTTTGTGCTTGCCTATGGTTAGATCTGTCTCCCTAAGTGACACCCATAGCACCTCCCCTCCTGTACATAAAATGGGTCCTCAAGTGTGGGACAACACCACACGCTTCCCTGAGGTTCATTGACCCAGCTCCCAGTTTTACTAGCACCACGGACACCATGCAACACTGCACAGTGAGGTAGATGCACCTCCAGGTAGTGCACGTCCTTATTCTTTTTTTAGGTATACTACTCAACAATGGTGATCAACCACCACCGACATTGAAGGCCCCCACTACTCGATCAAATCTAATCTTGGCGTTCATGATCTAATCTCAGTGTCAATGAGCTCAATTATGCTACATCATGTTGTCAAAAGCACAAATAATGTCTCAAGAAGCATTCGAGGGTACTTCTCCTCAACATCGATAATTGTTTCCACCCCATTGAATCCTCGCTTCATCCACACATTGCTATAAGGAACCTAACCAACAATATTCTAACTACGTACTATCTAAGTATGCACATGCACTCATATAATATTTGCATCAAAATATATACACAGTTTGGGTCCTCAAGTGCATGACAATACTCTTAGCTTGCTTAGAGTTTGGCCTGTCTCCCAAACTAACCAAACTACGTCTTGTGCACGATAAGAAGACTAGCACTACCCCCAGGGAGAGACTACATATGAGAGGTTTTCAATTGCAGGTATTGAAGACTCCAATGAAAGTGTCATTAGCTCTTCATCAACACAACTCTGAATTCTTATCCTTTATCATCCTGAAAGCCCACCATTCATTGCCCGTCGAATCCCCAAAACATCAACACCTGTGCCAGTGATGAGTGCAACTCCCAACAAAAACCAGCCCTATCACCATACAATCCTACCACCAAATTACCACAAACGACCTTCGTCCGTACTACCCCCACAACTCCTCCATGAAAAACCACATCAGTCCCTTTCAACCACATCTTCGGTGCATGCCAAAGCCTTCTACCTATGACGGTGAGTGCCATGGGACTGGCACTCATCTAGGAGGGGGATAATGTCAACCCTTAGATGAACAAGATGGAAAATCTAGAAAATCTAAAGTAGAAGATAAGGCCAAGGCAAAAGTGAGACGGAAGATGAAGGTGTGCCAAGAAAAATGTGGAAACACAAGAAGTGCAGAAAAGTCCTAAATCAAGGAGAAAGGTGCACAAGAAAAAGCGTAATCAATACTTTTATAAAAGAGTGCAAGGCACACTATGATTTATTTTAAGAGCACCGGCACGGGCTCTCACTCGTGCAAATTGTAAGGGTAAATGGGCAGTAGGAAGGAAGCTAGGAAGATAGGAGGACAATGGGAAAAAGGGCCGACCATGCAAAAAAGGGGATAAGGGGATGACCGTCTAAAAGGGATTTAGGGTTTTGAATATAAAGTTGAAAAGTGAATGAGAAGCTCATTCTTGTGTGTGGCCAAAAGTAGCTCTCCTCTTTTTCTTTTTTTTCTTCTTCTTGTTCTTGCTTTCTTGAGCTTGTGCTTGAGAGAGGGAATGCGAGAGTAAGAAAAGAGTGAGTGTGTGAGGGTGAGGGACCGTGGTGGAGAAGCTCTCATTCTTCTTCTCTCTTCTTCTCTTCTCTTCTCTTCTCTTGTCTTGCTCGGGCAAATGGATCTTGGATTGTGGAGCTTGAGGATGGAGCTTGCTTGAAGCTTTCACTTAGATCGTGGAGCTACTAGAGTGCTCGGGAGAGGAGGCAACTCGATTGGGCATGGATGTAAGCTCACTACATTTGTAGAGATGGACAACGCGTTGTCTATGTGAGAGGTAGCCATTAGTGCTCAACTTGGAACACTTGAACAATAAGCGGTCCATGGTTCTTGGCGGTTGAGCTTGAGCTCGCCTCTACAATAGTGCATGTGGAGGGATTGGAAATAAGGCATAGCAAAAATCTCAAATTTTTGGAAGATTTGGTGAGCAAGTAGGTTGGTGTATATTTTGTAGATAAGTTCTTTTATGCTTACCCATTGTGTTTTAGGCCATTTGAGGCCATTTTGAGCTCTATTTTAGTTCCATGAGGTTGTGGACAATAGTTTCAAGGCATACTGTAATTTTGGTTGTGTCAGCCATTCTCAGATGCATAGATTAGAGATTTCAAATTGTAAGTTTTGAGGTGTTTTTTAAGAAGCAAACACAAGGTTTATCTGCTAGATAGGTTGTAGATTGTATATATTGTTGAGTAGTCAATGAAAAAGGCTACCTGGTGTATTGCTTTGCACATTTTGTGAAAGGTTGTAGAAGACTTGCTTGCTGTCTAGTACTTAGTTTTGTTATAATGACTGAGAAAAATGAAAATCCTATAATCGAGAAGTTAGACAAGAATAATTATCCATTATGAAAGTTTCGTGTGACAAAATCCCTTATTAGAAAAGGCCTCTATGAGTTTCCTTCATGTGAAGAAAATAGACAAGAGCTACGTAATCTTGCGATTACAAAATAATTAAAGACATGGAAAGAATGGAATACAAAAGACAAATAGGTAATGTGTTGCTTGTTTGCATTCATTGATAACACTATGCTGGGGTATATAAAAAATGTAGAAGCTTCATATGCAACTTGGACAACCTTTAATTCAAGCAAGATTTGAATATCTTGAAGAAAGGGAAGATGTTTGTAAATGAGTATGTTTTGAAGGTGAGAAGCATTATACATGCCTTAGCATCTATTGATGCAATGCTTGATGATGATGATTTGGTTTCATCTACTTTGAGTGGCCTTGATAATGAGAAGGTCTGGAAATCTTTTGTTACTTTTATGTATACATGGAAGCTATTTCTAGATTTTGATGAGTTGGTCTCTCTCATGATCACTGGAGAGATCAAGATGTAGGGTGAATCACATGAAAGGAGTGGTAAATAGGTCCAAGCATTTTACTAAAGTTTAGGAGGGGACATGATAGATTCTCTTCAAGAGGCCATGGTATAGGTCATGCTGGTGGTAACCAACAAAACATGTTAAATTGATCATCATAGTTTATACTCACACTAAAAGTTTATTCACATTCATAGCTCACTCATACTACCATTCACTCATACTCACACTCACTGATCACTCACACTCACACTCCTAAACGCTAACCAATTCACTCACACTCACATCCATAAAATCTCATCACACATGCCTACCATACACTCACACTCACACTCACACCCATAAACCCTAATCACCATTCACTCACACTCACACAAACAAGTGCAATGTGACCTAGGTGGTGCAAGTGGGTGGTGCAAGTTGTAGGTTTGTGGGTGGTGCAAGCTGTAAGGGTAGTGTAAGTGGTGTGAGTGTGTAAAGCGACCTAGATGGTGCAAGTGCAATGTAACCTAGGTGGTGCATGTGATAAGTGGATTAATGTGATGTATGTGTAGGTCATGAATTTTGAATGTGAGTGAACTATGGATGTGAGTGAACTATGAGGTGAGTGAGGATTTTGTTGAGATATCGAGCTCCACTCGTGATATGCCAGGGTGACCGTTGTGCATTTATGTCACCGACTTGTCAGTTGTTGACGCGGTTGGTACACCACCCATGAATAATAGCTAGATGACAGCTATCCTTATCTACTCTAGTTCGTGGCTTGGTTAGTATGCCACCTTAGTTAGTTGAGTTTGGTTTGAGACCCATATATAGGGTTCTTCTATTTCTTTGTATGAGAGTTCTTTTTTGTTTACATAACTAAGAAGAGAAAAACTGTTTTCAGCCTCCACCCTTGTGTGTATTCCCCCATTGTGCAAGCAAGAAAGCTACAAGTGAGACTCCTTCCTTCTCTCCCACTATCTTGACATGGTATCAGAGCCTTGTTCGTGGTGAGGAGCTCAAGAAAGCAAGCCAAGCTCGCGGTGTTCTGGTAAGAGGAGCAGTGTTGCTTTCATTTTCTGTTTTGGGAGCAGATCTCTGCAGGTAGCACAGCCGAAAATTGCAAGAGTGCATTGTCTCAGGTTGAGACGCCCTTTGCGGTGAAGCAAGAGGGTAGTATATGCTGCGGGTAAGGGCTTTAGCCCTTGGCGACCCTGTTTTTTTGATTTGAGGCCATTTCGGGGCCTATTTTGGAGGCGGAAGTTTTTTGCACGCACTCAGGAAAAAGCCCAGTTTTATGCTGTGCGACCACTGTTCTACAGGTCGGTGAAAAGTTACTGTAGAAATTGCATCGCATGCTTGTGTGCAGAGACATTGGGAGTTATAGAATCATCCTTGTTGCCTGTTGATGCAAAATCGTCACTAGGGAGTGACTCTGTGGTCAAATACCACTTTCATCAGTTTTGCAGATTAGCCCTTGTGAGGCTGAAGCTGTGTTCTTTGCAGTGACAGAACTTTTTTCAGTGTTCTGTAATGGCGTCTGATTCTCTCTCACAGATTGTCACTGAAAAGCTTGACAAGAACAACTTCCAAGCATGGAAGTTTAGAATGACGAATTTCCTTATGGGAAAAGGGTATTGGGAATTTGTTGCAGGAAATGAAGAAGAACCAGTTCTTCCTGATGTTCCCAATCAACAGCAAATACAGGCATTTAAAGCATGGCATGAGAGAGCCAGGAAAGTTATGTACTGGCTGTCTATCAGTATTTCAGACTCTATGATTGTGCATATTCAAGATGCAAGTACGCCAAAGGAGGCATGGGATACTTTGTCAAAAATGTATAGCACAAATACGTAAGCCAGGAAAATGCAGCTCAAGCAAGAGTTGTATAATGTGCAAAGAGAAAGTATGAGCATCAATGACTACCACATGAAAGTGAAGAAGATTGTAGATGCACTTGCTTCCATTGGGTCGCCAATGGAAGATGATGATTTAGTTTCTGTGACCTTGAATGGTCTAGGAAAGGATTATGCACAGTTTCGGACATCCATTTCAGTTCATGAAAGATTTCCTGATTTTGAGGAGTTGATTGCTCTTCTAATTTCTGAGGAGCAGAGAAATGGTGGTGCATCTTCTTCAGGAGGAACTTCCAAAGAAACTGTATTCTACTCAAATGCTGGAAGAGGTAGAGGCAGAGGTAGAGGAGGCCGATTTGGAGGCCGTGGTAGAAATCAGAATATGCAACAAACTCAAGAAAACCAGTCCTATGGAGGAGGATGTGGTAACTCTAGAGGCAGGGGGAGCCAAAGAGGTTATGGTGGATGGCAAAGAGGCCAAAATGCAAACAGCAATGTTGAATTCTACTACTGTGGTAAAATGGGTCATATGGCTAAAAAGTCCTATAAAAAGCAGAATGACATCATGAATGGGAAATTGCAACAAGGGAATTATGCATCTTCTAGTAGACAAGGTGATGACAGAAATGAGCATTTGTTTATGGTGTAGCACATGAACAATTCTGTGACAAGTGCAGAAGAAAGCTACGATGTGTGGTATGTTGACTTAGGTGCATCAAACCACATGACAGGTCATGCAGAATGGATGGAGGATGCAAGGAAAATGGAAAAACTAGGATTTGTGGAGACTGGTGATGATACTGCACATCCTATTGTGCAGATTGGAAAAATTCATTTGTCTATGCAGGATGGGAAAAAGAAATACCTGTCCGATGTATTTCATGTCCCAAATATCACCAAGAATCTGGTTTCTGTTGGTCAAATGGTTGAGCAGGGCTTGCAGGTCAGATTTAATCCTCATGGATGCTTTGTTAAGGATATGAAAAATAAAGGTCGCTTGATAGAAAAAGGAAAGAAGAAGGGCAGAATGTTTACATTGGATGCAGACATGTCTGAATTGAGTGCAGCAATGTTTGCACATGGGACCGGTGTAGTTGCAGATATTGATATCTGGCATAAACGCATTGGTCATGTTAATGCACAACGACTTAAATCAATGCAGGCCCAAAATATTGTTGCAGGATTGCCTAAATTCAAGGTTGCAGAAATGCATAAGGTATGTGAAGCCTGTCAGTTTGGAAAACAGGCAAGGAAACCATTTCCTAGACATGTTCAAGAGAGTAAGAAGCCATTGGAATTAATCCACTCTGATGTGTGGACTACTAAAGCTGCATCTCTTGGAGGCTGTCATTATTTTGTCACTTTTATTGATGACTATAGCAAAAAATTTTGGGTGTATTTTATGAAAAAGAAAAGTGAAGTTTTGGGCATTTCAAAACTCTTAAAGCTATGGTTGAAAAAGAAACAGGCCTGCAAATAAAATGCCTAAGGTCAGATGGAGGGGGAGAGTACCTCTCAAATGAGTTTGCAAGGTTCTTGCAGGAGCATGGAATAAAGCAACAATATTCATGTAGTCATACCCCACAACAAAATGAAATTGCAGAAAGGAAAAATAGGCATATTGGAGAGGTATCTCGTGCCATGCTCAGCGAAAAAGACTTGTCAGATTTTTACTGGGCTGAAGCAGTTGCTATAGCAGTCTATATAATGAGCAGGACTCCCACTGCAGCAATACATGGAATGACTCCAGAGGAGAGGTATACTGGTAGGAAACCATATATTTCTCATTTGAAAATTTTTGGTTGCATTGCCTATGTACATGTGCCAGATGAGTTGAGATCCAAGTTGGATCCAAAAGCTGAGAAGTGCATCTTTATTGGTTACTCTCTGCAACAAAAAGGGTATAGATGCTATAACCCTTCTACTCGTAAGTTTACAGTGAGCAGAGATGTTATTTTTGATGAGATGAGTAGCTGGTATAAACCAATAAATGTGATTGATGATGCAGATGCACAAAATAATAATGCTGCACAGAATTCACAGCAGCAGTCACAAAATATTAGTGGACCTGGAGCGTCCTCTAGCAGTGGTTCACATTCTTCTCCATGGACAAGCAGATTGAGATCAGGAGAATCTTCTCAAAGCAATGCACTCTAGTTTGTGGCTCAGTTAGTATGCCACCTTAGTTAGTTGAGTTTGGTTTGAAACCCATATATAGGGTTCTTCTATTTCTATGTACTAGAGTTCTTTTTGGCTTACACAACTAAGAAGAGGAAAACTGTTTTCAGCCTCCACTTGTGTGTGTATTCCCCCATTGTGCAAGCAAGAAAGCTACAAGTGAGACTTCTTCCTTCTCTCCCACAATCTTGACATGGTATTAGAGCCTTGTTCCTGGTAAGGAGCTCAAGAAAGCAAACCAAGTTCGCGGTGTTCTGGTAAGAGGACCAGTGTTGCTTTCATTTTTCTGTTTTGGGAGAAAGTCTCTGTAGGTAGCACAGCCGGAAAGTACAAGAGTGCATTGTCTCAGATTGAGACACCCTTCGCGGTGTAGCAAGAGGGCAGTATATGCTGTGGGAACAGGCTTTAGCCCTTGGTTGCTCTGTTTTTTTGATTTAAGGCCATTTTGGGGCCTGTTTTGGAGGCGGAAGTTTTCTGTACATGCACTCAGGAAAAGGCCTTGTTTTATGCTGTGCGACCACTGTTCTACAGGTCGGTGAAAAGTTACTATAGAAATTGCATCGTATGCCTGTACATAGAGACATTGGGAGTTACAGAATCATCCTTGTTGCTTGTTGATGCAAAATCGTCACTAGGAAGTGACTGTGTGGTCAAATACCACTTTTGTCAGTTTTGCAGATTTGCCCTTGTGAGGCTAAAGCTGTGTTCTTTGCAGTGGCAGAATTTTTTGCAGTGTTCTGTAATGGCGTCTGATTCTCTTTCACAGATTGTCACTGAAAAGCTTGACAAGAACAACTTCCAAGCATGGAAGTTCAGAATGACGAATTTCCTTATGGAAAAAGGATATTGGGAATTCGTTGCAGGAAATGAAGAAGAACCAGTTCTTCTTGATGTTCCCAATCAACAGCAAATGTAGGCATTTAAAGCATAGCATGAGAGAGCCAGGAAAGTTATGTACTAGCTGTCTATCAGCATTTCAGACTCTATGATTGTGTATATTCAAGATGCAAGTACGCCAAAGGAGGCATGGGATACTTTGTCAAAAATGTATAGCACAAATACGCAAGCCAGGAAAATGCAGCTCAAGCAAGAGTTGCACAATGTGCAAAGAGAAAGTATGAGCATCAATGACTACCACATGAAGGTGAAGAAGATTGCAGATCCACTTGCTTCCATTGGGTCGCCAGTGGAAGATGATGATTTAGTTTCTATGACCTTGAATGGTCTAGGAAAGGATTATGCACAGTTTCAAACATCCATTTCTGTCCGTGAAAGATTTCCTAATTTTGAGGAGTTGATTGCTCTTCTAATTTCTGAGGAGCAGAGAAATGGTGGTGCATCTTCTTCAGGAGGAACTTCAAAAGAAGCTGTCTTCTACTCAAATGCTGGAAGAGGTAGAGACAGAGGTAGAGGAGGCCGATCTGGAGGCCATGGTAGAAATCAAAATATGCAACAAACTCAAGAAAACCAGTCCTATGGAGGAGGACGTGGTAACTCTAGAGGCAAGGGGAGCCAAAGAGGTCGTGGTGGATGGCAAAGAGGCCAAAATGCAAACAGCTATTCCTTCTATTGTTACACCTGGAGTAAGGAAGACTAGGGATGTTTTGAGAGCACCTGAGAGTGAACCTACTTTGTGCAGGTCTACCAGAGCTAGGTATCCTGTGGATAGACTAAAATATGACGGATTTACAGCCATTCACTATGCATATATGGTCAAAGTGATACAGGAACCAGAACTCACTTCTTTTGAGGAAGCCATGGGAAAAGAAAAATGGGAGAAAGTCATGGATGAAGAAATGGATGCCTTGGAAGCAAATGCTGCATGGGAATTGGTACCTTTGCCTAAAGATAAGCATGCAATTGGTTGTAATTGGGTCTATAAGGTGAAACACAATGCAGATGGTTCTGTGAATAGATACAAGGCAATATTAGTAGTCAAGGGGTATGCACAAACATATGGCATTGATTATGAAGAAACATTCAGTCCGGTTGCAAGGATGGCAACTGTAAGAGTAGTCATTGCTATGGCTACATCAAAGGGATGGTCTTTACATTAGATGGATGTAAAGAATGCCTTCTTGCATGGTGATTTGCAAGAAGAGGTCTAAATAGAGCAGCCACCAGGTTATGTGCATGCTGTTCATCCTAAGTTTGTTTGCAGGTTGAAGAAAGCCTTGTATGGCTTGAAGCAAGCACCTAGAGCATGGTCTGACAAGATAGGACAGTATCTTGTCACTATTGGCTTTCAGATTTGCAAGGCAGATTTCTCACTTTATGTGAGAAAAACAGAGAAAGGTATGATGCTACTTGTCATTTATGTTGATGATTTGATTATGACAAGTGACAGTGATGAAGATATTCTTCATGTGAAAATGCTATTGAAGCAGAAGTTTGAGATGAAGGATTTGGGAGAGCTGCATTATTTCTTGGGCATTGAGGTGATTAGATCACCAAGTGGGATATGGCTCTTGCAGAGGCAATATGGATTGGACATGCTATCCAAATATGGGATGACAGGCTGTAAGCCTATTTCAGTTCCTTTGGAGTGGAATGTGAAGCTGAGCGCAGATGTAGGTGAGCTTCTGGAAGACCCTACTATGTACATACACATAGTAGGAAGTTTGATTTATATGACTATTACCAGGCCACATTTGAGCTATGCTGTTGGATTGGTAAGTTAGCTTATGCAAGGTCCAAGGAAACCACATTTGGATGCGGCTAGATGCATACTCAGGTATGTGAAATCCATATTGTAGTATGGACCACTTTATGAGACTAAGGTTCAGATACAGTTGTATGGATACACTGATGCTGATTGGGCTGGTAGTATTTCTGATAGATGATCTACCAGTGGATATGTGTTCTCTTTTGGGAGTGCTGCAGTCACTTGGAGCAGCAAGAAACAACCTACAGTTTCCTTGTCAAGCACAGAGGCTGAGTATAGGGGCGCAGCAATGGCTGCATGTGAGGTAGCTTGGTTGCATAAGCTACTTTATGATATGCATCAGCCTACAGATGGGCCAGTTGTCATTTATTGTGACAACATGAGTAGTATACACTTGGCAAATAACCCAGTCTATCATGCTAGAACAAAGCACATTGAGGTGCATTATCACTATGTGCGGGAGAGGGTTTTACTAGGTCTTATTGATCTAGTTTATGTCAGCACAGAGGATCAGGTAGCTAACATATTCACGAAGTCATTGGGCGCAGAGAAGCTGCGCAAGTTTAAAGACCTGCTTGGTATGCAGGAATTGGGATTGAGCTCGAGGGGGAGTGTTGAGATATCGAGCTCCACTCGTGATATGCCAAGGTGACCGTTGTGTATTTATGTCACCGACTTATCAGTTGCAGATGCGGTTGGTACACCACCCATGAATAATAGCTAGATGATAGCTATCCTTATCTACTCTAGTTCGTGGCTCAGTTAGTATGCCACCTTAGTTAGTTGAGTTTGGTTTGAGACCCATATATAGGGTTCTTCTATTTCTATGTACTAGAGTTCTTTTTGGCTTACACAACTAAGAAGAGGAAAACTGTTTTCAGCCTCCACCTATGTGTGTATTCCCCCAGTGTGCAAGTAAGAAAGCTACAAGTGAGGCTCCTTCCTTCTCTCCCACAATCTTGACATTGGGGTGGGGATATTCCCCTACCTTAGCACTCCCTAGCTCTACTATCTTAGAAGCCGAGGTCTCTGCCTCTGTGTCTGTGACCTTATTTCCCGTTACCAGCGTAGTCGTTTCCTCGATTTTAAGGGTTATCTTCGCATGGGTTCTCTTTTTCCGTCTCCTCCGGCTTTTCTTTCCTATTGAGGTTGCATCAAGGTTACTTGGCCCTGGCAAGGAGATGCCTGCTTGCTTCGTTTGAGATCGCGTCATAGCATGTAGTGGGATGGGCGTATCCTCACTACCAAAATTTTCAACTCCAAAGAGCCCCAAGGGCACCGATGGCATGTTGGCAGCGCTCATTGATGGCTTCCACCTAGGACAGTTAGGGAACAGATGTGTGATTCCACACTCTATGCATCAGAGATCCGCTTTGTCTTTGTTAGCTTGTTCTCGTCTGGGCAATGCGATGAAATGTGGCCTGGCTGGCCACAAGTCCAGCATGTGACTGGATCTTTTCTAGGCCTTCCAAAGCCTCTGCCTCGTCCTCTTCCTAAAGCTATCACCGGCACTGGCCGATAGTCCATTAGGACTGGGTTGCCCTCCTCGTTGTAGGATATGTACGGATTGACATAGGTTTCTTCCTCATTAGGCTCCTCCACAAAGTGAACAGGAGCATCGCTAGGTGGGTGAGTCACAAAAGGCCCTGGCGGCCTGGGTATACCAGTTGGGTCTCATTTCTAGCTTAGGCACGATAGGCCTTGAGTCAGTTGGTGCTGGAAGAGCTAACTGGGTTCCCCTGCTGCCAAAGAAATTAGGTGGCCTATTACCTAAGTATGGAGGGTTGTACTGCTGCGTGTATGGGAATATCCTCGGCATTCTGCAATGTGCTACATCATGCTCGAATATACCGCAATTTGAGCATGGCCGAGATCTAGGATCTTGGCACTCACCTGGGAGGTGATTGCCACCGTAGTACACACATTGTACGTGCGATCTCACACGCTTTCTAACAAGCTCTTGCAATTGTGCGATCTCCATTCTCATCTCTGCCATCCCTTGGTCGTGGTCTACACTCTTTCCCTTATCCTGCACACTAGCAGTTGCTATTTCCCCCAAGGTGGTTGATCTCTCAGGGTCCCTCTGGCTTGCACTATCTCGGTTGGTAATCCTCATGCTACGTTCCCTGAGTTGGTCATCTACGCGTATTGCCTCCTCGAAGACTCGAGCTAGCACATCTCGTTGTAAGGTGGAGTTACTAGCCAAATCCTTGTAGAGCTCCTCACTCCGAATCCCGTTCATGAATACTATAAACACTGCCCTCTTGGTAGGTCGCTCATTGGCAGGGATTCTCTTATAGAGACTACGTACCTGAGTAACGTAATCCCTAACGTCCTCCTTCTCCCTTTGACTGATATTCATCAACCTAACAATGAGGTTGTCCGAATACCCTGCCTCCAAAAACCTCTTGATGAAGAGGCCCTTAAGGCGAGCGAAGTTTGTACGTTCTACATCATCCAGACTAGAGTACTAGGTCCTCCCCTTGTCACCTAAGCATAGGCCGAAGGCTTGAGCTCGCTGCGCAGGGTCAGTAAGACCGTTCGCCTCACACACTTGCTTGAACTGCTCCATGAAGCTGTACGGGTCACTGCTAGGTTCGTATCGAGCTAGTTGTTTTGCTACTATGGGGATTCTAGCCTGCCCTTTAGCCCCTTGTGTGACTCCCAATCCTGACAGTAGCGCGGTGGCTAGGGCAGTAGCACTCTGTTCCATGGATGTATTGTCCATGAATCTCTTTGCCACTAGTTCACTCAACGTCATGCTAGCCTCTACTGCCAATTCCCTCTCTACGTTCGGTCCGGACTTGGCTGCCCCAACTAGGTCTAGTACTCGTCTAGCCTCGTACATATCCACGTCTTGCTGCAGCCTCCTAGCCCTTTGCTCATGATTGTAGGCAATTATACCTTCCAGTGCTCTCTTGATAGCTCTTCTCTCTTCTTCCAGGTTAGGTACCACTTCCTCTACAGGTCTCTCTTGGACCACAGTCCTGGTGAGTAGATTGTAGTCATGGACCAGTTCCTGGACCGAGGTTGGAAATTCTCCTAAGTCTAGTTGGTCTTCCCCTTGGTTGCCTCTTGATCCCGACATTGTTTCTGCTTCTAGCTCCACAAGATTGTCAATGAATCCAATCAGCTCCGGCAGCTTCCACTCCTCTATCTTGTTGCTTTCCGTGTCTTCGTGTTCTCTTCAGGTACTACTAGTAGGGCGCTCAGGCACCTATCTAAGTCTTGGGGTCTTCTCCTACTAGTGGGTTCCTTAATTTTATTAGATATCCAGATGTGTTACTTGTTATTTGAAAACAGCGGCGATCCTTACTCACACGTTGTGCTTAGTGCTTTTGTGGTGCTTGGTGCGAAAACAGGCTTTTCTCTTTTCTTGTTGTGCAGATTTAGTGGAGCACAAGAGTGAAGTGCTGATGCAGAAAGTGTTTAATGCAAACTCCACCTTGTTTCTACCCCTATTCCCAGCCTAATTTGAGTTCCCAACTCGGTTCCCGGCTATTCTATGGTCTTTCCGCACCCTAAGTTCGATTAATCCCTGAGGTTCCAATGGCCAAATTGGGTTTTGGGGGTGTTCAGGGTCGCGTCATGGGGTCAGGTCTGTGGCAAGGTCAGCAAAAGATCGTTATCTTTTTGTCCTGGCAAAATGGTCCGATTCTGGGAATCGGACAGGGCTGGTCCGACTCTGGGAGTCGGACGGTCCGATTCTGGCAATCGAACCGTCTGGTCCGACTCTAACAGTCGGACGGGGTTGGTCCGATTCTAGGAATCATCCGACCTTGGTGGTCCAACTGGTCCGAGTGGTCCGATCGGACAGGATGGTCCGATCCGAGCGTCTAATTCTAGACAGGTCCGATTCTGGGAATCGGACCAGGAGAGTGGTCCTACTTTCAAAGTGGTCCCGTCTGAGTTCAATGGACAGTCCGAGTGCCATGTGGCGCGTCCAATTGGGTTGGTCTGATTCTGGGAATCGGACCGGTCTGGTCCGACTCTCTCAGTCGAACGGTTCGATTTTGGGAGTCGGACGATCCGACTCCAGGACTCGGGTGGTCCGATTCTGGGAATTGAACCACTGCGGGTTGGTCCGACTGCATCGGCGACGGGCGCGATTCCAACGCGTTTGAATCCTTCCTAATGCCTGCTGCACTCAATCACCACAGACTCCCCACAACTGATTAGAGCACTAATGGAACACACTGGACTTACCTGAAGCAGCACGAATCGATTGCGCCTAGAATCTGGGTCGCGTTTCCTCGGCCTGTGAACCAAAAACTCTCTCTCTCTCTCTCTCTCTCTCTCTCTCTCTCACAAGGCCAACTAAAGAAATGAGGTCTGTCCTAGCTTCCCAAGCCTCTTAAGGTCCTGTCCCAGCACTGCAAAACCTTACAGCCAGTTCCCTGTCCCTGTTTCACCCAAAAACTTGAATCTGGTCCCCTGTTTTCCTGTTTCCAACAGCAGCTAGAACCTCTGTTTTCTCTTTTCTTACCCTAATATAACCTTAACCTAGTGCAAGCAATATGAAAAATAGAAATGCAGAACAGTAGTCCTAATCTAATGCTTCCAACAAACCCAAATACTTACCTGTTCCATGGATTAAAACCTCCTAAATCTCCTAGTTATCTCGAGCACGGGTCAGGCTGCAAACCCTACTTCCATGTTCGATCTGATGCACGTGGCGCTCAAGGCTCGATTCTGTCGGTCCCGGCAACGGAACCAAAATGGAGGGAGCTTCGAGCTCTACCCCGAGACCTACGGGCCACTTATTGCTCAAGTGTTTCGAACCGAGCGGCCATGGCTACCTCTCACATAGCCGACGCGCAATGCCTACCTTACGGGTGTAGTGAGCTTACCTTGATGCTCGATCGAGTACCCTCCTCTTTCTTGCACACACCGGTAGCTCCACGATCCTTGAGGCAAGCTCAAGCAACCTCAATCCCTCTCCCATGAACTTCATCCTCCATAGCCACGCACGAGACAAGAGAAGAGAAGAGAGGAGGAGAAGATGAAGAGAGAAGATGGAGAGCTTCTTCTCCAAGATCCCTCACTCTCACACAATCACTCCCTCACACTCTCTCAATCCCTCTCTCAAGCACAAGCAAGAAGGCAAGAAACAAGAGAAGAAGAAGAAGAAGCTTTTTCCACACACAAGAATGAGCTTCCCATTCACTTTTCAACTTTATATACATGCCCTATTTTCCATGGGCGGTCATCCCCCTTTTTTACATGGCCGGCCATTAGCCTAAGCCCCTTTTCTCATTGTCCTTCTATCATCCTAGCTTCCTTTTCACCGCTTGTCTACATTTACAAATTGCACGGTCTAGCACCCTTCTAGCCTGGTACATATCTACGTCTTGCTGTAGCTTTCTAGCCCTTTGGTCGTGTTTGTAGGCAATTATGCCTTCTAGCACTCACTTGATTGCTCTTCTCTCTTATTCAAGGCTTGCTACCACTTCTTCTACAGGTCTGCCCTGGATCACGGTCGTAATAAGTAAATCGTAGTCATGGACTAGTTCCTGTACTGAGATTGGGAATTCTCCTAGGTCTAGCCGGTCTTCTCCTTGGTCGCCTCTTGATCCTGACATTGTTTTTGCCTCCAATTCCACAAGGCCGTCGATTAGTTCGAGTAGTTCTGATCCTCTATATTGTCGTCTTCAGGATCGTCGCATCCACTTAACATCCTCCTGGGTCCTAACCTTGTTTTTATGCTAAGTCTTGGGGTTCACTCCTATTGGTGGGTTCCTTGAATGATTATGTTCAAGTGTATTCCTTGTTATTACAACCAATCCTCAAATTATGTACACTCAATGTGGTGTTTGTGCGTTCGGTGCTAAATCTGGCTTTCTGCTCTTTTAGTGCACAACCAATGTGGCCTACTGTGTGTGCGGGATTATGGCACTCAAGTGCGATGTCAATGCTACCTTCAGCTCTTCGCCACTAGGTATGAGGTCAGCACATGGCTGCCTGGTTAAAATCTGGGTCTCTGTTGAGTCTCTTAGGTATGTGGGGGTCTGATGTCTGGTCTGTTGTTGTGACTAGGCTGCAACAACACACTCTGCTAGGTTTCCTAGCCACACGGCCAAGTTTTCTATGATTTTCTCGCACCTACACGGCCGAGTCCAAATGTCTCGTTTGGCCAGGCCGAAGCCCGAATGGCCGAGTCCGAGGGCCGAACTCGAATTGGGCCGAATGGCCGGGTTTGGGCAGGCCGATTCTCGGCCGTCCGAACATCGAATGACCGAATCCCGAATTCGGAGGGGTCAAACTGCCGAAACCCAAATGATAAGGTCTGAATGGCTAGATGACCCGAAGGCCAAACTCTGAAGCCCGAAGGCCTTCGTTCGGGCAGCCAAAGCTCGAAGCCCGAACAGCACGTGGCTGAATGCCCGAAAGTCGAACGCCGACCCTAGGTTCGAGGCAGCCAACTGCCCGATTCTAGGGTTCGGACGTCCGAACGGGTCAGGGTTGGTGCACTTCCGACAATGAAAATGGTGACAAATCTAGTGTTATGTTGATGACTAGCTATTCTAGGCTGTTAAATACATACAAGGGCATGCCAAGGAAGAGATTTGTATACCTGTAGCACCCCGGAAGTGTGATCGAAGGGCGTCCACTCCTCTCCTGTGCCTGTAGCTCTCTCACTCTCTCTTGCTCTCTCTCAACTAAGTCAAAATGCAAATGAGCTCTTCTCCCCTTACCCCAGCCTTGCATAGCATTGCCCAACCACTCTCTAACCTTAGAGCCTTTCCCCGTTGCGATTTCCCCCTTAAAAAACATGATTTTTGCCTTCTTTTTCTTATTGCAACGAGATTTATAGCAGCAAAAAACCTACCATTTCAGTTTCGAATCTTAATCCTATCCTACCTAATGCTAACAAAAGAATCGCAAAACCAAGCATGGGTTGTATTTACCTACTCAAGCACTCCTCAAAAAACTCAAAATACTTACTTGTTCCAATGGTTAAACCTCCTAAATCTCCTATTTATCTCAAGCACCGTTTCGGCAAAGGCCCTACTCCTATGCTCGATTTGATGTGCGTGGCGCTCAAGGCTCGATTCCGTCAATCCTGGCAATGGAACCAAAATGAAGGGGAGCTACAAGGTCTACCCAGGGACCTACGGACCGCTTATTGATCAAGCGTTTCAAGCCGAGCGGCCATGGCTACCTCTCACATAGCCGATGCGCCATGCCTACCTTACGAGTGTAGTGAGCTTACCTTGATGCTCGATCGAGTACCCTCCTCTCTCTTGCACACTGGTAGCTCCACGATCCTTGTGGCAAGCTCAAGCAACCTCAATCCCTCTCCCATGAACTCCATCCTCCATAGCCACATGCGAGACAAAGGAAGAGAAGAGAAGAGAAGAAGATGGAGAGAGGAGATGGAGAGCTTCTTCTCTATGATCCCTCACTCTCACACACTCATTCCCTCACCCTCTCACACTCCCTCACTCCCTTTCTCAAGCACAAGCAAGAAGGCAAGAAACAAGAGAAGAAGAAGAAGAAGCTTTAGCCACACACAAGAAAGAGCTTCTCATTCACTTTTGAACTTTATATACATGCCCTCCCTTCTTTGGGCGGTCATCCCCTTTTTTACATGGCCGGCTATTGGCCTAAGCCCATTTCTCATTTCCCACCATTCTAATTTATCCTATTCCCAACTAATTCATACAATTTTCACAGGAGCAAGCCTAGCACTCTTTTACAAGGATTCGGGAGCTCTTCCACATTTAATGGTGCACTTTTTACTCTTTTTCTTTCTTAGGGCGACACTGAGACTTTCTGGGGGTCGTGCCCGAACATTTAAATTTTTCAGGGTCTGGTTATCGGTCAAGGCACCTTTTTCTTCTTTTATCCTGCACCTTTTTTTCTATTTCCTTTTTTCCATTTTCCTGCTCCTCTGCTCCATTTTCCCGCTCCTCTGTGTTGTAGTAAACACAGTAAAAAACACTGACTCTGATTATGCGGGACATGCAAATAGTAGGAAGTCCACTTTCGGCTATGTATTCACCTATGCTGGAGGTGTTGTTTCTTGGATGTCCAGGGTGCAGAAATGCATGACCCTTTCTACTACAGAGGCCGAGTATGTTGTAGCCACTAAGGCTTGCAAGGAGGCCATTTGGTTGGGTCGTTTAGTTTTTGCTGACCTTGGTATTGATGCTATCCCTACATTGCATTCGGATTCTATGAGTGCTATTCAGTTGGCCAAGGACTGTTGGAGTTTCCATTTCTTGTCTCTCTCTTTCTTGCTCTTGCTCTCTTGCCATAGCTCTTGAGTCCAAGCTTCAATCTGTCTCTCCCTTTCAATGATGTTTGATGCATTTTTCTAAGAGCTTTCTATCAACCAATTACCATTGCTGCTAAAACATGATAGCAATGCTTACCCCCCCAAATGCATCTATCATGATGAGCAATAGCTTTCACAATATGTACTTTCCCATATGTATCTCTAATTGTATCTAGTAGTCATTACAAATGCACTAGACATATAAATAGAAATTATAAATCCACTACATGCAACTACATTTGAATTTTAGCATCTCTAGTTTCGAATTGATTTATGGATGCAAGGTACACAAGTGCATCTTTGTTGTGGATGCATCTCCATCCCGCACATGCATGGATTAACAAGATTCACTCAATGCATTTTAAATCAAACATAGTGTAAAACAACCACCCTAAACTAGAATGATTCAAAATTCACAATAATAATAATCAATGCTGAATGATACCCTAAACCAACAGGATTATAGGTTCATGCTCAGAAAGATAATGAGAGAGAGATGGAGGGAGAGAGAGCACCTTTAATCAAAATTGTTGTGAGAACACATGTATGTAGTACAAAATCAAATGCTTGCAAGACATTAAAACAACAAAAACGTTTGCACAATTAGCATCTCTCGCACATATGAATAATATGTGGGAACATGGATTGGTTCAGGGAATAGATTACCTTTTCAACACAAGCATTTATACGATGGAGTGATTGTCGATTAGTTGCACTAGAGATTGGCAAACTTATACATAATTCCTGCAATACGAGTTCAATGATGCATGAGTACAATAACCAAATGCATGACCTAGATAATTATCTCCCGCACATATGAATAATGTGTGGGAACAAGGATTGGTTCAGGGAATAGATAACCTTTTCAACACAAGCATTCAGATACAGGAGTGATTGATGATTAGTTGCACAAACTCATACATAATTCTTGCAAAACATGTTCAAGGATACATGAGTACAATAACCAAATGTGTGACCTGGATAAGCGAGTGGAACAATTCAATCAGGGATTGCATGAGTTGAGCAAGAAGCAAACATAAATATATTGATTTTCACTAGTTCAACAAAGTAATCAAACACAAGGAAATGCATCAGTTTATCACCAAAGAGTTTGGTGTGCATGATTTGCCCATCGAAGTGATCAATTCATGGAGAATTATTTGTGATAATGAAGAGCAAAAAGACATGCAAATAGTGCTTGGTAGATGGTCCTTTCCCTCCTAGAAGAGCAAAATGAGTAAAATAAGGAGCAACAGATTACGCCTGTAGCAAAATGAGCAAAATGAAGAGCAACAAATTATGCATTAAGCAAAACAAACAACAAAATGAGAAACATGGCATTCTTCTTCCCATTGTGCAATGAGCAGCAATCTTCTTCTCATTGCGGCTCTTTTTCCCTCCTCGAAAATGAACAACAAAACGAGCAGCAAATTGTGCCTCCTTCGTGATAGCTTGCAAAAGGACTAGCTAATCGACAACCAATGAATTCTCATATTGTTCAGTGGGCAAATAGGTACTTTCCCATGAACGGAGTGTAAGTAGTGCTCGTCGCCCAGTGTGTAAGTAGGTGGCAAATAGGTACTTGCCCATGAATGGAGTGTGTTGCTCTAGAATGAAGTTTGTGCCTCTTGTTAAACCTATCTTTATTTCCTAGCCTAGCTTCTTTCAATCTTTGTATTGCAAGCTCTATATCTTCTAGCCTCCTTTCCAACTAATGAATTCTTAGAGCTAGAAACTCTTCTCTATTCATCCCTTCATCCCAAAGCAACACACTCCATGTAGCAATTACCTTCTCTGTTGGCATCAATGGCTTATGCAGGCCATACATCAACTCTGCACGCATGTACCCTATTTTGAACTCATCCAAAGCATCACCTGAATGGGGACCCGTCAACATTACCATCCCGTTAGGTGATTTCCTAACTCTAGTCCCAATTTTCAAAGATCACCTCTTGAAAATTATTTGACTTGTGCCTAGTATTTCTCTAAACCAAAAGTAGTGGCCATGATGATAGCCCATGCTTTAAAGGAAATAGTTCAGAAGATCTAGCCCATCCCAGTAGGTCCCCTATCCTGATCCACGATCATTTTGATGATTCCTATTTGGTGTGATGGATTGGGAAGAACTAGTCCCCTTCCTAGTGAGGGTATCCAATTAGTAACAGTTATGACCTTTGGCCATCATCAGGTTTGTACTTCTCAAAATTTCCATAGTTTAGTTTTTGGTTTTTCTAGTAGTCCTGAATATGGAGCATGTTGGCAAAGATTGCCACCTGCTATTGGGAAGACCTTCGCGCTATGCCAAGTAAGAGTTAGTCATAAGTGGGATAAGAATAAACTGAAAATCCATTCGAATCAACACAAAGTCACAGTCTTTTTGACCAATGTTGCCCCGCTAACCCCACAATGATGACCATCTGTTTTGCTAAAATAGTCAATATGTCAAGGGCTTAAGTGATGATGAGAAAGAGGAGTCATTGAAGGCTAATGGCAACCTACAACCTTGATGTCTCATAAATGTTCTTCAAATCAGTGTGAATAGTACATGCAACCCTAGCATTTGCAACCTCAAGTCTTGGAAGAGCAGGAAAAGGACAACAATCACGGATAGTTCCAAAAGTCAGAATTTGAACTGCACAAAAGGTGACAAGAATAAAAAAATGAAGGGGCAACCTCATCAAGACCCATTAACCGCTTATTCATTCAAGCGTTTCAAGCTCAGCACTAATGGCTACCTCTCACATAGCCGACATGCTATCTATCTCTAGGAGCATAGTGAGCTTACCTCCATGCCCAATCGAGTTTCCTTCTCTCCCGAGCACTTCGGTAGCTCCATGATCCAAGTGCGAGCTTCAAGCGAGCTCGATCCTTAAGCTCCACGCTCCAAGTTCCATTGTTGCGAGCAAGAGAAGAGAAGAGAAGAGAAGAAGGAGAGCTTCTCCACCACAGTCCCTCACCCTCACACACTCACTCCCTCACTCTCACACTCCCTCTCTCAAGCACAAGCTCAAGAAAGCAAGAAGAAGAAGAGGAGATCCACTTTTGGCCACACATAAGAATGAACTTCTCATTCACCTTTCAACTTTATATACAAAACCCTAAATCCCTTTTGGGTGATCCCATTTTTTACGTGGCCGACCCTTTTTCCCATTGTCCTCCTATCTTCCTAGATTCCTTCCTACTGCCCTTCTACCCGAAAGGGAACGAGGGATCAAACGTTAGACTCGAGAGCTATGGCGGGAGAGCAAGAGCAAGAAAGGGAGAGACTAGAAATGGGAACTCCAACAGTCACAATGTGTGACCGGACCTTCCCTTATTCAAACTGTCACTAAAAGAATAAAGAATAAAGTGACGGTGACAGGCACCCGCCACCTACAGTGTGCAGTGGCAGTGATTGTCATTGTAGTAATACACGAGTGGCTAAGGCACCTTTACCCCCAATAACCTCCCACTTAAAGGCAAATCTGCCCCAGTGAGGAGTGAAAAGAAAAAGAAAAAAGATAGTACAACATGTACACATGTACAACAGGATGAGGAAAGACGTCATCTCATCCCACGCCCATCAACCTCCTGAGGAAGGCAAAATGCTCTGTAGAGAGGCTTTTCGTGAGCAGATCTACAAGATTCTGGTTAGTTGAGATCTTGACAAGATCAACAGACTTGTCCTCAACGACCCCACGTATGAAGTGATACCTCACCTCAATGTGTTTCATCTTTGCATGGAAGACCGGATTCTTGGCTAACTGAATAGCACTCATAGAATCCGAATGCAGTGTAGGGATAGCATCAATACCAAGGTCAGCAACTAAACGGCCCAACCAAATGGCCTCCTTGCAAGCCTCAGTGGCTGCAACATACTCGGCCTCTATAGTAGAAAGGGCCGTGCATTTCTGCACCCTGGACATCCAAGAAACAGCACCTCCAGCATAGGTGAATACATAGCCAGAAGTGGACTTCCTACTATCTGCATGTCCTGCATAATCAGAGTCAGTGTACCCCATGACTCTTGTATCCTGGCTGCCATAGCATATGCACATATCTGCAGTGCCCTTCAGGTACCTCATGATACCCTTCATGGCATCCCAATGCTTCTTGCCAGGTGTAGCCATATAGCGTGCCACAACACCAACTGCAAAGGCAATATCTGGACGAGTGGCTATCATGGCATACATAAGATTGCCCATTGTGGATGCATAGGGAATCTTGGCCATCTCGGCCCTTTGCTCATCTGTCTATGGACAATCAGCCTATGATACCTTCACATAAGAAGGCAATGGACAACCAATAGGCTTACGTCCTGCATGCGGAAGCGCTCAAGGACTTTATGAATGTACTCCCTCTGTGACAAGTAGAGGAGTCCCTGATGCCTGTCGCGTCTAATGCACATACCAAGTATGTGAGCGGCGTGTCCCAGATCTTTCATCTCAAAGCTCTTCTTGAGATGAGCCTTTAGAGCATCTAGTTCATCATGAGCTTTCCCTGCTATCAGCATATCATCCACATAGAGTACCAAAATCAATAAAGAACCATCACGGGCTTTCTTCGTATAAAGACACAGATCCGTAGCACTCCTGCTGTAGCCCTGTGTGACTGCATAAAGGCATCAAACTTATGATACCACTCCCTAGGTGCCTGTTTCAAGCCATAAAGACTTTTCTTCAATTTGCACACTAGGTGCTCCCTGCCAGGTTCTGCAAAGCCCTTAGGTTGCTCCATATAAATCTCATCATGCAAGTCCCCATGTAAGAAAGCCATCTTGACATCCATCTGGTATAAATCCAAGTCAAGCTGAGCAACCAAAGCCCAGACTAAGTGCAAGGTGGTCATCTTAACCACATGAGAAAAGACCTCGTCAAAGTCCACACCATGCTCGGCTTAAAACCCTTTGCTACCAATCTAGCCTTGATGCCGGATTGGGGTGTCTAGGGGTACTTTTTAGCTTGTACACCCACTTGTGTGGCAAATCCTTCTTGCCTGGAGGCAAGGAAACCAAATCCCAAGTGTCATTCTTTTGCAAGGAGTCTATCTCAGACTGCATAGCCCTCTCCCAAGAGTGACTGTCACCTTGCGCATAGCCTCATCATAGGTGAAAGGCTCTCCTGCATCTGTAACCAAGACATAATGCATCGAGGGCTGAAATCTATCAGGTGGATGTCTGTCTCTAGTAGACTAGGCTCTGCTACCTGCCCAATTGCATGTCCAACATCTTGACCATGAGCATCTACTGCAGCTGTAGGCTGTCCAACTGGCTGTGCAGGAGCTCTCGGCTCCTCCTGAAATATGACCCTGCGGATCTCAACAACTCTCTCAGGCTGCCTATGCATTTTGTCTTCATGGAAGACTACATCATGACTCTGCAAATGACTTTCTGCACCTGCGGATCCCAAAGACGGTAACCCATCTCGCCTGCATCCCCATAACCAAGGAAAATGCATTTGACACTCTTGGGATCCAGCTTACTTCTCTTGTCCCTGGGCACATGGCAAAATGCATCACATCCAAAGACACGGAGATGCACATAAGAGGGAGATTTTCCAATCCATACCTCCTCTACAACCTGGAAATCCAAACCACTAGAGGGTGATCTGTTTATGACATGCACAGCTATACTAACTGCCTCAGCCCAAAAGCTCTGTGGTAGGCCTGCATGGCTAAACATACTAGTGTACATGCTCCTGGATGGTTCTATTCATCCGCTCAGCCAAACCATTCTGGGGGGGGTGTAGGGGGCGGTCAACTGATGCTTAGTACCCCTCTCATCACATAACTGGTCAAAAGCATGTGAGACATACTCACCCCCATTATCTGTCCTTATGCATTTTAGCCTATACTCAGACTGGTTCTCAACCAATGCAAGCCATCTCTGAAACACAGCCAAGACATCGGATTTCAGCTTAATGGGATAAGCCCAAACTTTCCATGAAAAATCATCTATGAACGTAACAAAATACTTTGCACCACCCATAGACTGACAAGGCATGGGCCCACAGACATTCAAATGTACCAATGCCAAGGGCTCACTCATGCATGGCCTAGAAGACCTCTTATGCGTAGACCTAGTATGCCTGCCATAAAGACAATGCTCACATGAATCAAAGTATACATAATCAAGGGGCGGTAAGTACCACAAACCAGAAAGCATTTCCATTCCCTTCAAAGACATATGGCCCAAACGGACATGCCAAAGAGATACATGTGGGATAGAACCCACAGACAAAACATAATCAAGGGAAGAAGCTGATACAATCAAGGGGTAGACACTACCAGTTTTGGCACCTCTCGCAATCACAAGTCTGCCACGAGTGATCTTCCATGCAGAGTCTCCAAAACATACATGATATCCTGCATCATCAAGTTGTCCAGCTGACATGAGACTGCATGTCAAAGCAGGTACATGACGTACATCCTGCATAACAAAAATGCTGCTAGAAGGAAACTGCAGCCTAACATCACCAATGCCCACAATATCAAGAGAGTTGTCATCACCCAAGTGCACAGAACCCGAAATAGTACGATATGAATGAAACCACTCTCGGCAAGGTGTCATATGAAAGGACGCACCTGAGTCCAAGAGCCAACACTGTGCACACATAGAGTGTATCTCTGTCATCTGTGAAGCACTAGAAGAAGCTGCTAGGATATAATCATCATCATCAATATTCTCAGGTTGCATAACATTGATCTCTTCAATTTTAACACTGGACTTTGCAGGTACTATGCTACGATCAGAAGACTTATCCTACACTTTGTCTTTCCCCTTATCTTTGCGCCTTTCATTGCGCAATTCATAGACTTTGCAGGTACTATGCTGCGATCGGAAGACTTATCCTGCACTTTGTCTTTCCCATTATCTTTGCGCCTTTCATTGCGCAATTCATGGCATTGTGGCCTAATATGGCCCTTTTTCCCACAATGGTGACAAGTAACATTTACATTCCTGCCACAGGATTTGCTACGTGACTTCCCACGAGACTTGGACCGAGACTTTTGAGAATCCCATCCACGGCCACTACCACTGCCATGCTTTCCATATCCATCATTCCTGCCTCTAACTGTCATAGCATGAGACACACGAGAGGCATCCAAATTCTTACGGTTAACCTCTTCCTGCAGAAGAGCACTCTCAACATCAGATAATTTGAAGGTAGTAGTAGAGGCACATAATGTAGTGCGGAATACATCCCATGACTCATTAAGAGTACCAAGCAAGAAAAGAGGAGTGACATCCTCTGCAAAAGTGATGTCTTGCGAAGTCAAGTTCCTGAGTATAGCATGGAATTGGCTCAAGTGAGCAGACATAGTCACATTCTCCTTCATGCGTAGATCCATAAGCTGCTTCAGCCAATACATCTGACTCGCTGGACTTTTCTTGTCATAGAGATTTTTTATCTTTTCTCACAACTGCCATGCACTCTGTTCTTCCTCAAAGACATTATAGTGAACCTGTTCTGTGAGAGACAATACAATAGTGGACTAGCATAACTCATCAAGCTCAAGCCATTCCTCATCTGGCATAGTTGCAGGCGGATGCCCGCTTAACCTCAAAGGTTTGATATGCGATTTCTACACCAACACCTGCCAAATTTGGCTCTTCCAATAAGAGTAATTTGTACCATCAAGCTTAGTGATATTGAAAATAGCATGATCAGTGGACGAACTCGCCATAATGTAGGCTAGAAGACTGTAGACAGTTCAAAATTGCTTGCTATTTACTGCAGAAAATGACAAAAAAATCACCAAAATCAAGGAAAAATGGCAAAGGGCAAAGTGTTCCTGCCACTACCAAAACTTGACATAAATAGGTGTCAATTCACAAAGATACGGATCCAGAACTGAGACTTAGCTCATAAGCATACAGTGAACCAAGACATATGATGTATCATCCCAAAAGGTAAAAAGTCCCAAAGTCTCAAGTGTCTGTAACTGCTCAATAGCATGTAACGGCTCAATGCATAAAAGTACCACCTACTCAATGTCTGATAAGCATTCAAGAATTCTCCCACTGGCACAAAAGCCGTATGTATGAGCTCAAGAGCTCAAGCCAAGGCAAGACACAGTGCCAATGACATAAGTCCAAGATAATACATTAATAGTACATCCTGAACATGTAGGCAGTAGAGCATCCGTATGTAGCATCCATAAGCATGTAAGACATCAAGTACATCCCAAGATACAACTCTGGCAAGCCAATAAATAGCTCAAGTAAGCTTCGAGAATCCAAGGTCAAGCCAAGATCGAGCTCCAATAGCAACAGGCTCCAAACAATGTAACTAGCATGTAGTAATGGTTAAGGATATGCATGTCAAGACCGGTCAGACATAAGCAACATACATGCCATAAGTACATCCAAGACGGAGCATCCAAATGCTTTGCAAAGCAAGCTCAAGCTCAACCAACAATCCTGAATCAAAACCAAGCTTTATGTCGAGCCCCAAGTGTCAATACATCACTATATATATCCGAAACATAGCGCGAAAAGCATAGACATAAGTATACATGAGTAAAATGACTTCAGCCCAATTGTGTACAGCAGTGATTTACTGTTCAAAACAAAGAATTTCAGCACCAAAATCAGCTCCAAATGGTTGCCAAAAAATAGGCATACATTCCCCTAGCATTCGGGCATCAAACAGGACCAACTGAGCATCAAATGACAATGCCAAACAAGCTGTAGCATCAAATGTCAGTGTAACACTGCCATAAACTGCATGTGGACTGTTATGACAGTCCCAAAATAGTGTTAAATCAGTCCAAATGCAATGCCAACACATCAACCATCAAAACCAAGCATCAAAGCATGTTCATATGCCCGAAATGGAGCCTTTCCAAGTGCCAATGGAGGGGGAGAGCTGCTGTTGTGACTGTCAATGCTGAAGACACATATGGGAGGATTGCATGATTCTGCCAACTGTAAATGCTGGTCCTGGGGCTGCAAAAAATGGTGGCCAAGCTTTGGAGGGGTCCAGTTAAAGCCAAGGAAGGCCTCAAACAAGCTCCAGCATGTCTTGTTCAAAGGCAAGTGAGATATGAAGCAAGGGAGCTTCAATGGTGGCTGTCCCAATCTTGTTTACAGCCTGTGAGACCTGAGAACTGAAGTAAGCCCTGAAGAAAATGATCAAATACCTCTGATGTAGTGCCTTGAAGGTGCTCAACAATGCCGGGAAGGAGACCCAATGCAAGTAGGGAGTCGATGGGATGCTGAGAATGCCACAAACCAAGCTCAAGAGTCAGAAAGCAAAGCTCTGATACCAGTTGAAAGGGAGCAACGAATCGAAGGTTGGACTCGAGAGCTATGGCGGGAGAGCAAAATCAAGAAAGGGAGAGACTAGAAATGGGAACTCCAACAATCACAATGTGTGACCGGGCTTCCTTTATTCAAACTGTCACTAAAAGAATAAAGAATAAAGTGATGGTGACGGGGCGCCCGCCACCTGCAGTGTGCAGTGGTGGTCGCTGTCAATGTAGTAATATACGGGCGGCTAGGCAGAGACGCCTTTACCCCCAACACTACCTATAAACTTTGCATGGGTAAGAGCCTAGCGCTCTTAAAATAAATCATGGTGCGCCTTGTGCTCTTTTACAAAGGTATTGACTTGCGCTTTTTCTTGTGCGCCTTTCTCCTTGATTTAGGACTTTTTTGCACTTCTTGTGTTTCTATATTTTTCTTGGCATGCCTTCGTCTTTCGTTTCACTTTTGCCTTGGCCTTGTCTTCTACTTTAGATTTTTCAGATTTTCCACCTTGTTCATCTGAGGGTGAACATTACCTCCCTCCTAGATGAGTGCCAGTCCCATGGCACTCTTCGTCATAGGTAGCAGACTTTGGCATGCACCGAAGTCGTGGTTTGAAAGGGACTATTGTGGTTTGCCATGGAGGAGTTGTGGTGGTGGTGTGGATGAAGGTCATTGGGGGTACTTTGTTGGTAGGATTTTATGGTGATAGGGTTGTTGTAGTTGGAGATAGGGTTACTCTTTGTTGGGAGTAGCATTATGGCTATCACAGGTGTTGGTGTTCTAGGGATTTCGCACATGTGCGGGCTTGCATGATGATAAAGGATAAGAATTCAAAGTTGAGTGTTGATGAAGAGTTAATGACACTTTCATTGGAGTCTTCAATACTTGCAATTGAAAACCTCTCATATGTGGTCTCTCCCTAGGGGTAGTGCTAGTCTTCTTATCGTGCACAAGATATAGTTTGATTAGTTTGGGAGACAGGTCGAACTCTAAGCAAGTTGAGAGTATTGTCCTGCACTTGAGGACCCAAACTATGTATAGATTGTGGTTCAAATATTATGTGAGTGCATGTGCATACGTAGATAGTATGTAGTTAGAAGACTGTTGGTTAGGTTCCTCGTAGGCAGTGTGTGGATGAAGCAAGGGTTCAATGGGGTGGAAAAAATTGTCGATGTTGAGGAAAAGTATACTTAAAGGCTTCTTGAGACATCATTTGTGATTTTGACAACATGATGTAGCATACTTGAGCTCATTGACACCTTAGCTTTTTGTAGCTGGTGGCTACTTGTTTTGAAGAGTACATTGTACTTTTCATGGTCTTCCATGCCTTGCTGACCACTGTTGATTGTAGTGACACTGAGATGGAGTGCGAAAAAGAATTGTGCAAATGGTTCAAGGTGATAGGTCTAACCATAGGCGAGACAAGCTTAGTAGGTATGTACTGCCCTTGATTTGCCCTGAACAATTGTGGGGGATATGTAAAGGGCTAGGGGACTAGGGATGGAGCAAGTCGACAAAGGTCACTAGACGTACCCAATCTTAGGACACTAAGGTGCTGTGTTGTGATTGTGAGTACTTTTTCTTTTCTTTTCTTTTTGTTTTCTTTTTTTTATTATTTTTCCTCTTTTTTTGATAAAATGAATACAATCAATGAAGTACATTGAGGCTATCAACCTTTCATTTGGATTGAGAAATGTGGAGATCCAAAGGCTGTGAAAAATGAATATTACAAGGATGAGTGTGTTACTAGCCTCGATGCTAGAGGAATAGTTGTTGAGATGGAGAGATACACTTGAGATTTTGCAAACTTCTTTGTAACATGTGAGACATTAGTACAATTCAGGTAGCAGTTGCAGTGAGTCAAATGTAGAGTTTGGCCAAGAAAGAGAGAGTAGCCAATGACTATGCTTTGGGCCATACTCAAATGCGGTGTGCTTTTTCTGCTGGGGTGATTTTTTCTTCCAATAGCAGGCCTTCCATCATGGCTCTTTGTTCTCGGCATTTCTATTTCTTTTTTTGTAATGGCTCTTTGTGGCGTTGGTGGTCTTGTGGTGTATTGGACATTGAACGCTTTTGTACAGAGACCTATGTCATCCTGTATCCATTTGACAACTCGTGAGAGTACATGCAAGTCATATGCTTCAATCATAAGGAATAGGTGCAGCTCAAAAAGTCATCACTTATTTGAATCCCATAGTGTTGACTTTGATGCATATCACCTACGATTGATTATCAATGCTTGTGTGTGTGCTGGCTTTGTTTTTTTCTTTGGTATTATCTATACATAGTCACAAAATACATTATTTATTTATATACACATTTATAAATCCATGTCACTTTGTGATGAAAAAAACCAATTGTAGAACTCAGGATTGTGTTGGAGTATGGCACACACATCTAGTACTCGTGGCAGCCTACTCAATAACAACAGATATTTTGTAACATCAAGTAGCACGGTACCCTATCTGAGTCTACTAGCAACATGTAGCTCCTCCTCAGTGGGAATTTTATCAATTAGAGAGTTCTCTTCACTAGCTCTAGTTAAGTCCATACCCTAAACGACAGTCAATACTCAAAAGGAAGTTGGTGCCACATAGGTCGAGTCTCTTTGAGGCCGCCATTTGACCAATTGCTCCTCTGAGACTGTCATAGTCTGGGCTCCAAGTTTGGCCATTGTAGCACATTTTTTTAAACCAAGGTTTTTCAAATTGACTTTAATCCTCTGATTGTCGCTTTAGTTGCTCTATCTCTAAGAGATTTGGTTGGCAAAGTGCTTCACTGGATGTCACAGTTAAGCGTAGTTCGTCGGCCTCCTCGTCAGAGATGAGTTGCATGTGTTCATGTAGGAGCTTTTCATAGTACTCGTTAAGATATTCTTGCTCTTCCTAGGATAGTGGATATGGCAAGTATTCCTCAAGTTGCTCCCTAGGGAATGTGCCCATGTCTACAAGGACGTAAGCATGTGTGAATAATTTGAGTTTAGCCTCCAACTTAGTCAAGCACTCTGTGACACTTCTATGTTCTATGAAGGCTTGTTCGGTTGCTATCTCATGCAAGGTTCTGGGAGTTTCCCTAGGCTTTAGCATAGCTAGGGGCTCAAGCCTAGATAAGCAAGATTGGTCAATGCTAGGATTGCTTATGTTCTTGGGGTTTTCATGTTTCTCTTGAGGCTTTGTTGCTATTGTGTCATGGTTCTCCTCGGATGTGACTTGTATAGTTATGTCAACATGTTGTGACAATGTTATATCAACTCTTGATTGGTCAATGTAAGTTCTATTGTCGGTGGATTGAGTGTTACAAGCAACCTTTGATGGTAATGGTTGCTTTGACTTATCAGAACATGCGGATGTGTCTGAGGTTTCACTGCTGTTAGGAGAGATGGAAATGGGTTCATTCATGGTGGGTGGACTCAATGCTTTCTTCCTCAGCTCTTCAATACTCTTGGTCTTAAACTTCTTGCCATCTACAACTGTTTGTAATTGCCATTGTTTTCATTGTTTTCTCATCTTTTTGTTGGGAAATTGAGATGTATCCTTTAAAGACTCAAGACCCTAAACCACATCAGTTGTTGATGTAGTTGGTTGGGCCTCAACATTCTCTTTCTCTAGTGTGTCCTCATGGGACATATCTATGGCCTGTGGAATGGCCTTGCTAGGTTTTGAGGGTACAACTGTCTCTCTTTGTGGAGAGTATAGCTCTTTAGCCACTTCTCTTTCATTTAGCTTCTCATCTGATTGCATTGGTAGTTGCTCCGAGTCGGGGGGGATTTGCTCTAGGCTCTTGTCCTTATGCATTGGAACATGCCTCCATTGCTTCTTATCAGTGCGGGTATTGTGTTTAGAGCTGTTTTTCTCTTGCTCAGGAGGTTTGGGTGACTCTAGTTTAGAACTAAGAGACAGTTTAGGATTCCTATCATATAAGCTTAGACGAAACCAGCTAAAGAAGTTAGGGTTGTATTGATGGGAAGCATAGAGATCTAGGATTGCATGATCTTGAGTGAGGCAGAAGACATATGCACTAACATCAAGTACCATGTTCCCTACTCCTAGCCTGCTAGCCACACATAGATCTTCTTCTAGAAGCAGTTTATCATACAAGGGATGTTTTTGGATAGTGGCAGAAAGCTAGAACTCATGGACCATTGTCAACACTCTTAATGAGGTCGGGCAACATACATGGGATCATGTATTGATGTCCAAAGGGCTTTCCTTTGCTTAGTGAGTGTCATTAGTCGGTGGCCAATTTTGGCTACCAAACTCTGGTTAGAGTACCATTTTTGCACAAATTTGCATTGTCCTTTCCCTTTTCATTTGATTGCTTTGAGCTTTTCCTTGTTTGTCTCAAATTAAGTAGTAAAGAGTGAGGGTATCAAGTGCAATTCTCTAGCTGATGTCCTTTATGACTTTTTTAGCAACAGCTACATAGCGGGAGCAAACATGTTTTTGCTTGTCCCAAGTCAAGGGTTTATCTATGAGCTTTGTGTGCTTTGGTGTTGACCTTCCAATGTCCACATGGACATACGCACATGTGATGGCTTTCAACTTTTGATCAAGCTTCATCATGCAATTCATCTCTAGTTCATTGGTCAGATGCGCCATCTCCTTGGCCAAATCTTCAAGAGATTTCTCCTCAAGCCTATGCTTTAGGTGCTTTGGAAGTGCTGAAGGTGTCAAGGATGTTGGTTGTGACACCTCTTCCACATGTGAATTTCTAAGGACACTTTCCATAAGGGGTATTGTCACAGTCAAAGTCTGGGACTGCTATGATTCCTGATTAGAAGTAGTAGTGGCTAGTTCAGAGGATTGGCCACTACTGGTAGATTGTGGTATCAAGTCCTTAAGTAGATCAGAAGTGGTTGTGTCTTTTGTTTCCCTTTGTGCATTCACTTGTGCAAATCGCATCAATTGAGCTAGTCACGGTGGATTTCACAAACATATCCTTAGGCTGAGAGGTAAGGGTGGTGTCATGTCCCGCATCTTAGACATTTGGAAGCTCAGATGGAGATAGAGATTGGGATTCAACAGCTGTAGTTGATGACTGCTATTTTGCTTCTTGTGTCCATTTAGGGAAAGAGAATATAGGAGATTTAGGACTCCTAGGTGGATTGGCACTGGTTGGAAGATTTGCTCGTTGTTGTTTGATGATTCTGCCATTTTCTTTGTTGAGCAATCAGCCTTATCATGAGCAACATTGCACGTGTGGTGCTCATCATCCTCTTGGGAAGCCAAAGGCTCCCTGGGCACTAGTGGTCTTTATGCACACCCGACGGTTACATATGATATTTACTTGTTAAGCACACTAGGCTGAGGATCTACCTTTCGAGCAGTCATGTTTGTTTCTTGATTTCAATCGTGAGGGGCTCAGTCATTCCAATGTTGTTGACTCAAGACTTGGATTTTCATTTAGATTTCCTCCTTCGCTTCTTTACTTTTGATAAGATCTGGCCTTTAGCTAATAGAGGTGGTTTAGTAGGGGGCTTTGGTACCCAAAAGCATAGGTTACCTACGTAATACCCTTGAGCATGTATTAATGCTTCGGATATCCATCACGACATTATGTTGGCTCTCCATCAATACCTTCGTCTGTAAGGCTTGGGCTTCTTTTGTGGTCTTCTACTATATTTGTAAGTCCAAAGGTTGTCCTTGGCATTGTATCCTGACCTTCTTGTTTCAAGCATGGCCTTGTTCACTGGTTCTCTTTGTTCAATATGTGCTTGTATCAACTCTTTCAACAAGTCCTTGCTCTTGTTACCAGGCTTGCCTGGTATGTCAAAACATTCCTTGTCTTTCCCTCGAGGTTTAATGAGGTCACCCTTGCTAACGGTTGTGATTATCCTCACACTTGGTAGTGTCAAGTGTATCCTCTGTGCTACATAATCAGTCTCACACTTCATCGCCCTTTTGAAGGGTCTTCCTAAGAGGGTTTCCTTTCCACAATTTGCACTATTTGGAGGAACATGAAATAGGATAGGCAAGCTTTTCGTTTCAATAGTTACAAGGATTTTGCACTTCCCTATAAGTGCTTGTGGGTGTTCCTCATAAGGACTAAGAGTTGCATTAGTTGATGTGAGCTCCTTCATTGATGAGAGCATCAACACTATGCTCTCTTTTTGCAGTGAGTTTGACCCTAAGGTAAGCAAGTGGTACTATGTCTTCATCTTCTGAGTCTTGGCTTATAAATTCAAGTCTTTTGATACATGCTCTTGAGTCCCCAACTGCACAACCAGATATGGATTCTCCATCAATGTCTTGGGTCGTCTGTGCAGTGCCGCTCGAGGTGCATATACCATCAAGACTGTCATGTCTAATCATCCTCGTAGGTGTAGCCTGATGTTGTTGCATTTTGCCTTGACTAGATGTAGCCCTAATGTAACATATACATGTTTTTGCAGTGTGGCCTTGTTGCCCTTGTTGGCTAGATTGGCCCATTGAGGTTCTAGGGTCTCTGTTTGGTATGGGCTTTTGGTTGTTGTTTTGCAAGTGAGAATCTATGCTTGTGCAAAACCATTACTACACTAGGATCTAATTTGGAGGACCTGTTGCACGGCGTGTGTTTTCTCTCCAGCCTACTTGGGGGAGATGCAGAGGGGGCAACCCCCTCTGCAGGGGTCCGGGGGGACAGTCTCCCTTGGCCCACAGGGCAGTAATGCTAAGCACCATGCATGATTTGAAGGACCATTTGTAGCCAAGTTTTAATCTACTTGCTCTAAATTTCAGCCTAGTGATGGATCTATGATGTGCTTTTGGCTCTATATGGTCTTTGGGTCGATTTCAGGGGTTAGATGTGTCAAATTTGTATTCTGTTCACCTGTCCAATTTTGACAATTTTCTGTCTAATTCTCAGAGGTCTTATTCTCAGAGGTTTGATTCTCAGGAGTCTGATTATCTGAATTGGACATCTGATTTTGGGTTGGTTCTTTGGGAATCTGACGTCTAATTTGATAGGTATCTAATTTTGGAGTGTTCCATTTTGGATGATCCGATTTTTGTGTTTATTTTGTGTGTCTAATTTTTGTGCATTCGATTCTAGGAGTCGAACGTCCGATTTGACAAGTGTTTGATTTTGGATGGTCCAATTTTTGTGCGTCCGATTCTGGGATGTTCGATTTTCAAAATCGGACAGGATATGCTCTATCGGATAGGATGGGTTGGTCTGAGTTTGAAAATCAGACGGTTTAAGTCTGATTTTAGGAATCGGACTTGGGTAACAGTGTCTGATTCCTGCAAACGAGTTTCCAGAAATGTTGAAAATCACTCGATTCTAACGATTTTGGTCATGAGGGTTCACACAAACTTCCAGGATGTAAGAATAGACCCTAATGAAGGATTGTGTATACCTGGAATAGCAAATAAACTTCAAAATACAAATCGAAAAACAAATCAAGCCCTCTTGCCCTGTTATGACAATTGAAATCCTAACGCTTGTTTTTCTTTTTTTTTTCTTTGTTTTTTCCTACCCTAATGCATCCAAATCACAAAGCAAATACATATACTACTCTAACATGCTTTTCCAAATCCAAAAAACCAAAAACTTACTTGCTAAAGAGATCGAATACCTCTTCAAACTCCCCTGCTTCCTACCTATCTACCTCAAGCACCCTACTTCTATGCGCTCGATTTGAAGCGTGCAAGCACTCAAGAGTTGAATCCATTTGTCTCGGCCAACAGAACCCTACTTCTATGCACTCGATTCGAAGCATGCAAGCACTTAAGGTATTGACTCATGCTTTTTCTTGTGTGCCTTTCTCCTTGATTTAGGACTTTTCCGCACTTCTTGCATTTCCATATTTTTCTTGGCATGCCTCATCTTTCGTTTCACTTTTGCTTTGGCCTTGTCTTTTGCTTTAGATTTGTCAGATTTTCCACCTTGTTTGTCTGAGGATTAATAGACTGGATGGCTGATGTTGACATTAGTGAAATCTTGAGTCAAGAGCGCAAGGTTGAAGTGCAGATGCAGAAGGTGACAAGAGTGAAGGAATATGAATTCTCCACACTCTATCTTGCTCCCGGAACCATTCAAGATTAGTGGCAAATTGCAGCCCCCATTCCATCAGCAACTCATCAGTTTACTAACCAAATTTAAATATGTATTCACTTGGGAATATTCATACATGAAAGGGATGGATCCTCATTTCTATCAATGTCAAATTCCTTTGAAAGCAGATGTTATCATAGTTCGTATGCAACACTATAGAATGACATGCTAGATAAGTCAAAGAGGAGTTTGATCAACAACTACTAAGAGTAGGTTTCATCACTCCAATAGATCAAGCAGATTCGATCTCCTCGATTGTCATTGTTCCGAAGAAGAACAAGAAGTTGTGGATATGTATGGATGACAGGAAGCTTAATGCAGCCACAATCCCAGATCCCTTCCCTATCCCTTACTTGGATATCATCCTGGATGAAGTGGCTAGCCACAAGATGTACTCCTTTCTTGATGGTTTCAGTAGTGGTTACAATCAAGGATGCCTGGCCCCTAAAGACCAACATGGGTAGTATATGTTTGTAGAGTGATATGGTTGGGTCTCAAGAATGCTCCGGCCTCCTTTCAAAAGAGACATGCATGAGATTTTTGGGCCTTACCTAACTAATTTTATGACGGTATTTTTGGATGATTTCAATGTCTTTGGAAAGGCCACGCTACACTTGATGCACCTCTGGCTTTGTCTCACAAGATGCCGGGAGATAAGTTTAAGTTTAAATATTCTCAAATGTGTATTTGCTATTCAAGGTGGTATTTTACTAGGCCACATCATGCAAGCCACAATATCGGATTTTCCATCTGTGTTACTTCAAATTTTAGGCTAAATTTGATGGCATGGCTTCTAATGTAACTCTTGGCTCACTTTGTTGTTTCCCTCAACAAATTGGCATATGTGACCAAATCTGCTTACCAATGGAATGAAGAAGCCAACTTCACATTCCGACACCTTCAAGTATTACTCTCTAGAACTCCTATTGTGATCCCACGATATTAGGACAAGTCTTTCCATGTATTTGTAAATGCATCCTAATATTATTATTGGAAGCATGCTTATGCAGCAAGCTACCAATAGCTAGTTTCGAACCAGTGTTCTATACTAATAGAAGATTGTCTAATGACCAAAAGAGAGTGTCTTGGCATGATCTACTCCATCAAGAATATTTTGCATTATTTGCTTGGACAATCCTTTGTTTTTCATGTAGATCATTCAATGCAAGTTTACTTGGTTTAGAAAAATGTCATTGGGCGACTCGCTGGATGGATTCTCATGCTACAAAAATTTGATTACACAATCATTCATTGTCCCAATAACTAGTATGTCATTGTAGATGTCTTAATCCCACCTTGATTCTAGAGAACCACCAACAACTAGTGTAGAAAATAACTTCCCAGATGCCCAACTAATTGCCACAAAAGTAAATGTACCAAACCTGAAGCCACCAAACCCTTCGTGGTCATGGTATGAAGAAATGATGACTTTTTGGAAACTGAGGTACCTCCACCCCATCTCTAGAGAAGACCGAAGAAAATGATTGGCTCTCTAGAGCTAGCATTTTGAAATTGTCATGGGACAATTTTATTACAACATTCTCTCTAGAGTGTTACAAAGAGTGTCCTCCCTATGGAGTAGTCTGTTGTTTTTGAGGAAGCCCATCAAGGAGTTATCGGTGGTCACTTTGCCACAGAAGTTACAACTCATAGAATTCAACAAATCGGTTTGTGGTAGCCAACCATGCATGGGGATGTCTCCAAGTAGGTCTAGCATTGTGATTCCTAACAATGGTTGGGTCAACCTGGAGCCAGAGACTGCTTACCGCTCTAGCCAATCCTACCTCTAGCCTACCTCTAGAATCCTTCTAGAAGTGGGGATTGAACTTCATCATTCCCATCTCTTTGGCTACAGCATACACAAGAAACAAGTGGGGATTGGACTTCATCATTCCCATCTCTTTGGTTACGGCATACACAAGAAACAAGTATATCCTAATAGCATTACTACACCAAATGGGTAGAAGTATGACCCCTACTAAACAACACTATCACTTGCCAAATGTTTATTTAAGGATACCTTCGTAAGATATGGCACTCCAATCAAACTGGTCAGTGACCGAGGTACACACTTTGTAAATAAATTTATCAAGGAGCTCATAAAATTCTTTCTTATTGTTCATAAGAAATCTTCTCCTTACTATCAACAAGATAATGGCTTAGATGAGTCCACCAACAAAGTCATGTAAAATTCTAACCAAGTTGGTAGACTAGAACAAAAAACATTGGGATACTAAGCTTCCCGCAACACTATGGACTCTGAACTTCCTTCAAAGTTGCCACACCAACATGACTCCATAGAAACTAGCATTCAGCTTGGAAGCCATTAGTCCCCCTAGAATTTGTAGTTCTGAGTTTCTAACTCATTGTGAAATATCAAAAGAATCACTTCCATTCCAAATGGAAGCCATTGCCCAACTAGAAGAAGAAAAAATATGTAGCACTTATATTGTGTATGAGGTCCAAGCCTGATAGAGGCACCAAGTTGATTGACTATCCAAGAAATCACCATTTTCTAGAAGGGCCAACTCTTCTTGGTCTTTAAGATCCGAATGGGAAAACTTTTCGGCAAGCTCAAGTTCTAGTGGAGCAATTTTCAATACTAATTCATTCTATCTTATAGATTTATAGAGCAAGTTGTGCTGCCGAAGCTTGTCTCAACAAATTTTGATTTTGTCACTATCATGCTAAAGGCCTCCAGTGCCTATTTCCTATCAACTTGGATTCCCTTACTCCCCTTTCGCCATCATATCTCAGCATTCCTTCCCCTCTAGTTGCCTACCTCCACATTGAATGGCTCTCAAACATCCCCATCTTTGTTGACATGGTGCTCATTTATGGAACCCACACATTACTTCATGCCTCCTTCATGTAGTCATCAATGATGCATCTTTAAAAAAGTATCTTAATTATGTTTGCTCATGGTCTATTTTTTTGACGTGGTGCACATGCATTTGCCCAATGTCTATTCGCATTAATCACACCCTTTCTTAAGAAAGATTCTCTTCCTTGACTGCCTTATTGTTCACCCAACACTTGTGCACATATCTCCTTTGCCGCCTCCAACTTTCTCTATCTCTAGCCATCTTCCCCTCTTCTTGGCATGGTGTTCTTAAAACTTGACACTGAGGAGGTTACACCCATGAACCCTATTGCCCTCATAGATGCTCAAGCATGGATCGAGTCTCTACAAATCACCCGGTTCTCGAACCTTCCATGGGGCTCTACCCCTATCCACCCCAACACATAATCCACCATGGAGTAGTTGATCCATGGCTCCACCATCCAAATTGAGGGTAACACATACAAGCTCTCCACAAAGAGAGTATAAAGGATGCTCTACTTTCCCACCCATGTCAAACAAGACCCACCATCCCTCCCCACTACCACCTTATGGAAGCAATCTTTAGCCCCATCATCAGTAAGAAGTATCAACTAACTAACCTAGTCGACAACCACACAAGAGCAAGCTCGATGCCCTTATATTCTTGCTCAAGGCCCTCTATTTGTAGGCCAAGGTGTTCAACATCTCCAAAAAGGTAGTGGTCCTTTTCTTTTCACTTCTTGATACTCCTATTGCTTGGGTGCATGCACTTTTGGGCCATCTCTTTGTGGAGGCAAAACGCCTCTCCCACAGGCACTCCACTATCAAAACTATCAAGGTGATGTGTAGCCAACACTTCACACTTCTCTTTTCCCCACCCACCCTTGTTGACCTGACCCACCATCTTTCCTGAGAGAAGAGAGAGAGACAATGGGACAATGAGATAGAGAATGAACCACACACTTGTATTTCACACTTGCTTACACACTTGCATTGGAATAGGTGTGAGTACACATATATATACAATAAAGGTGTGGATATGGTAGCTTATCCACATGTTCTAGATCCATCTTATCAAGTTCTCCTAAATATCTAGATATTGTCTTCCTAGATATTCTCTAAGTACATGTTCATATGAGTACATTCTAATATTCTAACATTCCCCCTCTCTAGAAAAGTTAACAATATCTTCTAACATTCTTCCTCCCTTCTCAAAAGAAAATAGGATTTTCTTTTGCAGTACAAGGACTTTCTACCAACCATTTTGGCTACAAGAGAAGTAAGATTACAATGATGACTATAGCATGAGATCTTGTCCTTGTTGTTGCAGAAGATATACATCAATCTTTGCTTGCAATGATTTAAGGGATGTAAGTTGACGATGAAGATCTTTGGACTTTGGTTGATGGATACCTTGATGAATAGTTGATCAACATAGGTTGCTTCATGATAGAATTTGGGCTCATCATGTAGATAGATGATGTATTTTAATTGGAGCTTGATAGTTGTGGAGTAAAGTGAGAGCATATTTGTAGATGGAAATATGATCCCAATGTCACTAGATACCATAATAAGATAGAGATTGATAAGGTGCTTTGTGACATGATCTTTGGGAAGGTTTTTGATGAATACGAAAGTGTAAACTAGCAAGTTATTGATGAGCAATTTCAAGCATATTGTCTTTGAGATGACTCCGAGAGTTGAGTATCACATCTTCAATAATAGCATACTTCATGTCAGTGTGCTCTTTTATCCATACAAAGTAGTTTGTGCAAATGTGCACAAGTATTTCTTTGTAGTTTATCAATTCTTTTCCCCTCCTTTGGAAGGCCAAAATAGTTGGCCAATTTGAGAAAGATACAATTTGTAGATGATTATTTGGGTAAGGCAAGAGATAGACCATTTCATGATGGTACTAAGAGAAAATTGGAAGAGATAGTATTTGTGATTGTTGATGAGGTTGTTGCCATGTAACATAGAATAATGATTGAGATTTGGGTATACAATTAGAGAAAAATGATTGCAAGAGGAAGGTAGGATAGGATAGGATAGAAAGAAATTATGATTTGATAGATTGGGATTGATGGGACAAAAATAAATATAGTGTGGATGGAATGTGATTGTAGGATAACATCATGTGTAGGGATTTAGGATTGCACATTGAGAAATAGTGATGTGAAAATGAGAAACTCAAGGAGATAGGATTTTTATGTGCAATTGGAAACATTTTGAGAATCCCAAATGTGTAGGAGGAAGCCAAGAGTGTGTGCAATTGCATTTGTTCAAGAGATAGTGGCACATAGGTGAAGTGGAGTGTGTGTGTGACCATTCGAATATGAGGATATTGAGCCCATGGAGAGAGTGTGAGATAAGGACCAAGATGTGATCTTGAGATTGAAGCAGAGTTTAGATAAAGACTAGATGTTGAGTGACAAATGTAAGGAAATAGGATAGAACATTGTTCCAACAGAGGTAGAGTCCTCTATTTCATGATGTAAGAGGAGAGACTCACACGGTTGACAAATCTTGTAGTATTGAGAGTGACTGGGAGAACTAGAACATACTAAGATGGATGAGTTGAGAGCAAGAGAGCACAACATGGAAGAGTCACAGTGAGATGGGTGTGAGGGGCCTTCATTTGGTAGAGAAATGGGGTTGTTCACATTCCACTAGTTGATAGGAGAGAGTGAGAAATGGGGTTGTCCGTATTCCACTAGTTGATAGGAGAGAGTGAAAAATGGACTTAATGAGGATACAAGTAGAAATATCTTGTGATAAAGACTTTAGATAAGGAAAAACATTCAGAGTTTAACAAAAGAGGTGAGAGTAAACATGTGGCA
Organism: Lygodium microphyllum; assembly: GCF_053477565.2. Taxonomy (NCBI): domain Eukaryota; kingdom Viridiplantae; phylum Streptophyta; class Polypodiopsida; order Schizaeales; family Lygodiaceae; genus Lygodium; species Lygodium microphyllum. The sequence goes on from NC_141138.1 coordinate 14,820,753, forward strand.
AGGGCAAGGAGCTAGGAAACTATGTGAAGCATATGCATATTGGCACAAAGTAATAAGGTAGTCTATGTGAGTGAGGATAATATTAGAGATAAGGTTTGTGGATAAGGATCAATAAAAGTGGAGAAAAATGGGAGGTAATGTAAATGCTTGAGCTAGATTAGAAATGAGTGAAGTATATGTGGTATGGATAGCTCAATGTCTCAAGGCAAAGAAGGTGAGGTTGGTTTGGGAAAATATAGAAAATATGTGTGGCTATGAAAAGGATTCTTTGAGGATAAGGTTGGGTGAGAATTAAATGGATTGTGTGTGGGAGATTACTTTAATGGGTAATGGATGGGTGGGCCACAAATGAGTGTGAGAGAGAAAGAGTTTAGACCTTAATATGGCAAAGGACCAAAGGGGTAGGTAGGTGGAGAGAGGAGATAAGGATGACAATAATGATAAAGAGGACAAACATCTTTCTCTCTCTTAAGGAGAGGTGATAATGAAGAAGATAAGAGTAGGTGAAGATGATAAGAATAGATAAGAAGTAGGTGGACATGATAAAATAAGTTCAAGAAAATGAGGATAAGGTGCATGTGGATAAGGATGATTTACCTTGACATGAATTCAAATTCTACGATCTACAAATAAAGAAATTGATTTGGATTGAATGCAACAAATAAATCTAAGGATTCACCGAGTAGAAAAAAGTCAAAAGCTAACAATCTAGGCCCTTAGGAGCTTGGTGTGCTTTGATACCATGTTGTGAAAATGATGGTGAGAGAAAGAGAGAGATAATGAGACAATGAGATAGAGAATGAACCACACACTTGTAATGCACACTTGCTTATACACTTGCATTGGAATAGGTGAGAGTACACATGTATATACAATAAAGGTGTGGATATGGTAGGTTCTCTTATCCACATGTTCTAGATCCATCTTATCTAGTTCCCCTAAATATCTAGATATTGTCTTCCTAGATATTCTCTAAGTACATGTTCATATGAGTACATTCTAATATTCTAACATTCCCCCTCTTTAGAAAAGGTTAACAATATCTTCTAACAGTGCTCATCTTCTAGTGTCTCATCTAGGGATATGAGCTATGGCAAAGCCCATCTCCAACCCCGCCTAGGACAATGAGAAGAGCACTGGGGTGCTCAAAAAGGAGAAGTGACCCACCCTAAAAAATGGAGAAGACCAAGTTCTCAAAAAGGATGAGCCCCACTACCTTGCAAACTTTCAAGTAGGGTCCCACACCACAAAAGCCCCACCATCCCCGGTCCCCCAAGAAATCTAGCTCTACCACCACCAGCCTCTCCACCAAACTCACCCTCCTCAAATTGAAGGGCTAGAACCGCCCAAGGGTGGAGGAGACCATAGACGACACCAAGCCCCCATCCCCACTTCTTTCCTAACTAGTCCCAATAGCACCTCCCTTGCGAGGCCACACCTCTCCCTATCAACTTGTCTCAACAACTTGTTATCATCCCACCTAAGTTCAACTGGGAGATGGCCCATTGAACTTCATTGATAGGTTCTTGACGTGGCAACAACACCAACAATAGGACCTAGTGGCCCAAGTGAATTGTCTCAAGTAGGCCAACACCACCCTCTCCAAGTAGCTCTAGAAAAAGGATTTTGTTCTTTGAGAGCATCGCCAATTTCTGGAGGCGTGCTAGCATGTGCAACTAGCCTTTGCTGATGATGTCAAGAATAGAGTGTAACATTTGGAGTGGGAGAACGTCTTCCTCCAGTCCCATGCACAGTAGGAGTAGAGAATCTGGATGGCATGAGCCCACTCTCCCTAGAGACCATTGAAGAGCCCAACATGATTATGAAGCAAGTGGCTAGATAGATGGGGAAAAGCTCAATGCACACTTTAGGCCATCGTGACTAAATCCTACTCCTAGTTCATGTCTCTATCCGACAAATTAGATGAGCCAGGCTTCAATGCCCAGATCGCCCTCTCTCGCTCATCCACAGACCTTTGCATCTCTGCCCCATCCATCGCAACACGTTGATAGCACCCTGACATGCTCTACTTCCTCTCACTCCCACTCCACATCAAGCTCTACATCCAAGTTCAAACTTGTCACCCTACCTCAATTCAGACCACCCACACTCCAAATCCTTTCGAACCACCCACCTAACACCTAAACTAACAAGGCCATGTATCCCCTTGCCTACTTAAAAAGGTAAGAAATTTGCCCCAAAGGAGCTCATTTTAGTGAGGAAGACACATTGCCACCATCCCAATCCCTAGACTTATTCAACTTCTATGCAAGCAAGCACCAGTTTCATCGACCCCAAGTGGTAGCTCATATTGGAGCATTGCATGATGCTAGAGCAACTGAATGCAAAATCAATGGAGTGAATCTAGGTACTTCAACAAGTCGTGCTAGACCTAAACCAGGATTTGAAGGTAGAATTTGACCTTCTTTGGCAACACATCCCATAGGAAGAGCAGGTGCTCTAGAGTGGCTTGGGCCATCAATAGTAGCAAAGCTCATCTATCACAACATTTCGCAACCCCTTCTCTAGACTCAAATGAATCTATGGCTACTACTACAATGCCACCTCTAGTACAACCCTCTCCCACCACTCCACCACCCATCTCCCAACCCAGCAGCACCTAAACTTTAGTACCCACCTACCAATCGCCTCACCCTCTATTATCTCCCCTTCCACCACCTACTCTTCTTGCCCCATCTTTGTCCCATCAAACTAGTTCTAGGTTGATGATGTGTTGACACAAAGGATGATGGAAACACCAGTGAGTGGCTAACTTTGTGTCTTTGAGTCCAATGCGTATGCCAATGTTAAAGGTGGCAATAGTTAGCGGCCTTTAAAGCCAAGAGTTGCCAATGGTGCATTAAGGAGTCGAAGGGTGCAAAATTAGTAGAGACTACCTAGCACGGCACATGGGCAGAGAGAATGTCCTACTATAAACAATAGCCTATATAAAGGAAGGGTGAAAATCACTATTGTTGTTGTTCAAACATACACACAACCTTAGAGGTCAAGTATAAAAGGATTCTCTTGCTTCACTACCATATCCCTCCCAAGTCCCTTCTACCAATCGCTCTTAACTAGCATTATGAGTGCTCTCTATCAGTAGAGCCTATCTTGTATTGTCCACTATCATTGCATTCGACAGTAGTACTATCTTGGTCTTGTATCTTGTAGTTATTTAATACTTATGATCCAATAACTAGCTATCCCCAAAGTCCTATGTTGATCATATCGGTTCTCTTGATATTTGTATTGTTATTATTTTATCAATATAGTTTGGATTGAACTCTAAGTGCATTTGGTGTTTGATCTCTTGTCATGATTATACATCATTCCACAACCTAGACATTGACTATCAAAAGTGATGTCAATGTATTTGCTTGTGTCAGTTCAAAGTATACCCATCATCTATCATGTGGTGGTAGTGCTCCGATAATCAATTACAATGCAATAGTCATTGAAAGAGTAAATAATAAAGTGATAGTGATGGCCGTCCACCACTATAGTGTATAGGTGTATGGTCATGATGTGTGAAGTAAATGCAAGGTGGCATAGGTATAGTTGCCTTTACCCCCAACAACCTCCCACTTAAAGGCAAATGTGCCTCTAGTGAGGAGAGAATAAGAAAAAAGCAACAAAGTATAAATATATATAAAGTATAACAATATGAGAAAAGGTGTCATCCCATCCTACATCCATCGTGTTTCTAAGAAAAATAAAGCATTCCATTGAGAGACTTTTAGTGAGTTGATCTACAGGATCCTCATCTTGACAAGCTCAACAGACTTGTCCTCTACCACCTCCTTGATGAAGTGATAGCATACCTCAACGTGCTTTGTCTTTGCCTAAAAGATCAGATTCTTGGTTATTCTTAGCCAACTGAATAGCACTCATAGAATCTGATTGCAATGTAGGAGTAATAGTAATACCAAGGTCTACCTCACCAAATGGCCTAACCATAGGGCCTCCTTGCAACCCTCAATGGATGCAGTTACTTTAATAGTAGATAAGTTCATGCATTTCTACAGCCAATACATCCAAGAAATGACACCTCCATCAAAAGTGAAGACATGCCCAAAGTGGATTTTCTACTATCTGCATGCCCTGTATAGTCCAAGTTAGTATAACCCATGATTGTAGTATCCTAGCCACTATAGCAAATGCTCATATCTATAGTTCCTTTCAATTTCATCAGGATACCCTTCATGGATCCCAATGGCACAGGCTAGGTATAGCTATATAGTGTGTGACAACTCCCACTATAAATGCTATGTCAAGGTGAGTGGCTATCATGGCATACATCAAATTGCCCAGTGCAAATGCATAAGGGATCTTAGCTATCTTGACCTTTTTCTCATCTAATTATAGATAATCAACCTAACTAATCTTCATATGGGAAGGTAAAGAACAAAGCCAATAGGCTTAACATCCTACATATGAAATTGCTCAAGCCCCTTTTGTATGTATGCATGTTGTGATAGATGGAGCCCCTTGGAGCAATTGTGTGTTACGCATACCAAGAATATGTGAGGCCTACCCCATGTCCTTTATCTCAAAGCTCTTCTTGAGCTAAGTCTTCAAAGTATCTAGCTCATCACAAGTTCTTCAACAATCAACATATCATCGACATAGAGTACCAAGATAATAAGGCTATCATCACGGGCTTTTTTCATGTACAAACACGGATCCATATCAATGCAAGTGTATCCCTGCAAATGCATGAAAACATCAAATTTATGGTACCATTCCCTAGGTGCTTGCTTAAGGTCATAAAGGCTCTTTCTTAACTAACATACTAGGTATTTCCTACCCTTTCCATAAAGCCCTTAGGCTATTGCATGTAGATATTCTCATGCAACTCCCCATGTAGAAAAGCCATTTTCACATCCATCAGATCTAACTATACAACCAAGGCCAAAACCATCTTGACTACAGGAGAAAATACTTCAATAAAGTTAACACCATCCTCCTACCTAAAATCTTTAGCAACTAATCGGCTCTTATATGTTGGATGGGACATCCAAGGATATTCTTCAACTTATACACCCACTTGCATGGTAATGCATGTTTCCCATTAGGCAAAGGAAGCAAATCCTATGTATGATTTTTCTATAGTGAATCAAATTCAAACTACATGGCCCTCTCCCAAGAGTGACTATCACCTTTTCACATGGCCTCCTCATCATAAGTAATAGGATCACCAAAATCTATCACCATAATATAATCCATGGAGGGTGCAAACTGATCAAGGCTAATGTCTATCTCTAATAGGCTGTCTCAAAACAAGTTGTGGACCTATACATTCTGCTAAGATCATGTTCATGGACCACTAGAGCATCAACTAAAATCTATCTAGCTCATTATACAGTAATAGAAGGCTCCTCGTGAAAGATCACCCTATGTATCTCAACTACCTACTCAAGCTACTTATGCATCTTCTCCTCATGGAAGACAACATCATGGCTATGGATGACCTTGTGAGCTTGCGGATCCCATAGGCAATAGGCTATCTCACCTACATCCCTATAACTAAAAAAGATGCATTTTACTAACTTAGGATCTTGCTTATTACATTTGTTCTTGGGTACATGGTAGAAAGCCTCATATCCAAAGACTCTAAGATGTGCATATGAGGGAGGTTTCCCAAACCATATCTCCTATGCATGTATGGCAATGGTAACTACCTCAATCCAAAAATTTTGTGGTAAGCGTAGTTGACTAAGCATACTTCGTATTCTTTCTTAAATGGTATTGTTCATATGCTTAGCAATATCATTCTAGGGTGGGGTGTAGGGGGCAGTCAATTGACGCTTCATAACCCTCTCATCGCAAAACTTCTCAAAGAGTTTGAAATATATTCACACCCCATTGACAGATCTTAGGTATTTTAGCCTATTCCTAGACTAGTTATCAACAAGAGCAAGCCAATAGTGAAAGGTAGATAAGACTTTTGATTTATTCTTAATAATATATTCCCAGACCTTATGCAAGAAAGTATCAATAAACAAAACAAAGTACTTCATGCCACCCAATGATTCTCAGGGCATGTGACCATATACATCAAAATGCACAAGAGCCAAAGGCTCACCCATGCATGTAATACTAGAATTATTATGAGAATTACATGTATACCTACCATAAAGACGATGGTCACAAGAATCAAAACATTTGTAATCAAGATGTGGAAGATACTATAAATGATCAATAAAGATACATGTGATATATTAGCCACAGCCAAAATATGGTCAAGGGTGTCAAGATTGTGGGAGAGAAGGAAGGAGTCTCGCTTGAAGCTTTCTTGCTTGCACAATGGGGGAAGACACACAAGGGTGGAGGCTGAAAACAGTTTTCCTCTTCTTAGTTGTGGAAGCCAAAAGAAATCAAGTACAAAGAAATAGAAGAACCCTAGATATGGGTCTCAAACCAAACTCAACTAACTAAGGTGGCATACTAACTGAGCCACGAACTAGAGTAGATAAGGATAGCTATCATGTAGCTATTATTCATGGGCGGTGTACCAACCGCGTCTGCAACTGACAAGTCGGTGACATAAATACACAACGGTCACCCTGGCGTATCACGAGTGGAGCTCGATATCTCAACACTCCCCCTCGAGCTCAATCCCAATTCCTACACACCAAGCAGGTCTCTGAACTTGCGCAGCTTCTCTGCGCCCAATGCCTTCGTGAATATGTCAGCTACCTGATCTTCTGTGCTGACATAAACTAGATCAATAAGACCTAGTAAAACCCTCTCTCGCACATAGTGATAATGCACCTCAATGTGCTTTGTTCTAGCATGATAGACTGGGTTATTTGCCAAGTGTATACTACTCATGTTGTCACAATAAATGACAACTGGTCCATCTGTAGACTGATGCATATCATAAAGTAGCTTATGCAACCAAGCTACCTCACATGCAGCCATTGCTGCACCCCTGTACTCAGCCTCTGTGCTCGACAAGGCAACTGTAGGTTGTTTCTTGCTGCTCCAAGTGACTGCAGCACTCCCAAAAGAGAACACGTATCCACTGGTAGATCGTCTATCAGAAATACTACCAGCCCAATCAGCATCAGTGTATCCATGCAACTGTATCTGAACCCCAGTCTCATAAAATAGTCCATACTGCAATGTGGACTTCACATACCTGAGTATGCGTCTAGCCGCATCCAAATGTGGTTTCCTTGGAGCCTGCATAAACTGACTTACCAATCCAACAGCATAGCTCAAATCTGGCCTGGTAATAGTCATATAAATCAAGCTTCCTACTATGCGTCTGTACATAGTAGGGTCTTCCAGAAGCTCACCTGCATCTGTGCTCAGCTTCACATTCTGCTCCAAAGGAACTGAAATAGGCTTACAGCCTGTCATCCCATATTTGGACAGCATGTCCAATCCATACTGCCTCTGCAAGAGCTGTATCCCACTTGGTGATCTAATCACCTCAATGCCCAAGAAATAACGCAGCTCTCCCAAATCCTTCATCTCAAACTTCTGCTTCAATAGCATTTTCACATGAAGGATATCTTCATCACTGTCACCTGTCATAATCAAATCATCAACATAAATGACAAGTAGCATAATACCTTTCTCTGTTTTTCTCACATAAAGTGAGAAATCTGCCTTGGAAATCTGAAAGCCAATAGTGACAAGATACTGTCCTATCTTGTCAGACCATGCTCTAGGTGCTTGCTTCAAGCCATACAAAGCTTTCTTCAACCTGCAAACAAACTCAGGATGAACAGCATGCACATAACCTGGTGGCTGCTCCATATAGACCTCTTCTTGCAAATCACCATGCAAGAAGGCATTCTTTACATCCATCTGATGTAAAGACCATCCCTTTGATGCAGCCATAGCAATGACTGCTCTTACGGTTGCCATCCTTGCAACCGGACTGAATGTTTCTTCATAGTCAATGCCATATGTTTGTGCATACCCCTTGACTACTAATCTTGCCTTGTATCTGTTTACAGAACCATCTGCATTGTGCTTCACCTTATAAACCCACTTACAGCCAATTGCATTCTTACCTTTAGGCAAAGGTACTAACTCCCATGTAGCATTTGCTTCCAAGGCATCCATTTCTTCATCCATGGCTTTCTCCCATTTTTCTTTTCCCATGGCTTGCTCAAAAGAAGTGGGTTCTGGTTCCTGTATCACTTTGACCATATATGCATAGTGAATGGCTGTAAATCCATCATCTTTCAGCCTATCCACAGGATACCTAACTCTGGTAGACCTGCGCAAAGTAGGTTCACTCCCAGGTGCTCTCAAAACATCCCTGGTCTTCCTTACTCCAGGTGTAACAATAGAAGGAATACCCAACTCATCATCAATGCTCTGTTCTGAGCCACTGGATTCACCATCCACATAAGAGTGACCTGCATTCACATCAAACATGGGCTGATCTACCTTCTCTTTTCCTTTTCGTGATACCTGCATACCACTATTTGCGCTGCCTTCAGAAGATTCTCTTGATCTCAATCTGCCTGTCCATGGCGAAGAATGTGAACCACTACTAGAAGACGCTCCAGGTCCACTAATATTTTGTGACTGCTGCTGTGAATTCTGTGCAGCATTACCATTTTGTGCATCTACATCATCAATCACATTTACTGGTTTATACCAGCTACTCATCTCATCAAAAACAACATCTCTGCTCACTGTAAACTTACGAGTAGAAGGGTTATAGCATCTATACCCTTTTTGCTGCAGAGAGTAACCAATAAAGATGCACTTCTCAGCTTTTGGATCTCAACTCATCTGGCACATGTACATAGGCAATGCAACCAAAAATTTTCAAATGAGAAATATCTGGTTTCCTACCAGTATACCTCTCCTCTGGAGTCATTCCATGTATTGCTGCAGTGGGAGTCCTGTTCATTATGTAGACTGCTGTAGCAACTGCTTCAGCCCAATAAAAATCTGGCAAGTCTTTTTCATTGAGCATGGCACGAGATACCTCTCCAATATGCCTGTTTTTCCTTTCTGCAATTCCATTTTGTTGTGGGGTATAACTGCATGAATATTGCTGCTTTATGCCATGCTCCTGCAGGAACCTTCCAAACTCATTTGAGAGGTACTCTCCCCCTCCATCTGACCTTAGGCATTTTATTTGCAGACCTGTTTCTTTTTCAACCATAGCTTTAAGAGTTTTGAAATGCCCAAACACTTCACTTTTCTTCTTCATAAAATACACCCAAAGTTTTCTGCTATAGTCATCAATAAAAGTGACAAAATAATGACAGCCTCCAAGAGATGCAGCTTTAGTAGTCCACACATCAGAGTGGATTAATTCCACTGGCTTCTCACTCTCTTGAACATGTCTAGGAAATGGTTTCCTTGCCTGTTTTCCAAACTGACAGGCTTCACATACCTTATGCATTTCTGCAACCTTGAATTTTGGCAATCCTGCAACAATGTTTTGGGCCTGCATTGATTTAAGTCGCTGTACATTAACATGACCAATGCGTTTATGCCAGATATCAATATCTGCAACTACACCGGTCCCATGTGCAAACATTGCTGCACTCAATTCAGGCATGTCTGCATCCAATGTAAACATTCTGCCCTTCTTCTTTCCTTTTGCTATCAAGCGACCTTTATTTTTCATATCCTCAACAAAGCATCCATGAGGATTAAATCTGACCTGCAAGCCCTGTTCAACCATTTGACCAACAGAAACTAGATTCTTGGTGATATTCGGGACATGAAATACATCGGACAGGTATTTCTTTTTCCCATCCTGCATAGACAAGGGAATTTTTCCAATCTACACAATAGGATGTGCAGTATCATCACCAGTCTCCACAAATCCTGGTTTTTCCATTTTCCTTGCATCCTCCATCCATTCTGCATGACCTGTCATGTGGTTTGATGCACCTGAGTCAACATACCATACATCATTGCTTTCTTCTGCACTTGTCACAGAATTGTTCATGTGCTGCACCATGAACAAATGCTCATTTCTGTCATCACCCTGTCTACTAGAAGATGCATAATTCCCTTGTTGCAGTTTTCCATTCATGATGTCATTCTGCTTTTTATAGCAGTCTTTAGCCATATGACCCATTTTACCACAGTAGTAGCATTCAACATTACTGTTTGCATTTTGGCCTCTTTGCCATCCACCACGACCTCTTTGGCTCCCCCTGCCTCTAGAGTTACCACGTCCTCCTCCATAGGACTGGTTTTCTTGAGTTTGCTGCATATTCTGATTTCTACCACGGCCTCCAAATCGGCCTCCTCTACCTCTGCCTCTACCTCTTCTAGCATTTGAGTAGAAGACAGCTTCTTTTGAAGTTCCTCCTGAAGAAGATACACCACCATTTCTCTGCTCCTCTGAAATTAGAAGAGCAATCAACTCCTCAAAATCAGGAAATCTTTCACGGACGGAAATGGATGTCCGAAACTGCGCATAATCCTTTCCTAGACCATTCAAGGTCACGGAAACTAAATCATCATCTTCCACTAGCGACCCAATGGAAGCAAGTGCATCTGCAATCTTCTTCACCTTCATGTGGTAGTCGTTGATGCTCATACTTTCTCTTTGCACATTATGCAACTCTTGCTTGAGCTGCATTTTCCTGGCTTGCGTATTTGTGCTATACATTTTTGACAAAGTATCCCATGCCTCCTTTGGCGTACTTGCATCCTGAATATGCACAATCATAGAGTCTGAAATGCTGATAGACAGCCAGTACATAACTTTCCTGGCTCTCTCATGCCATGCTTTGAATGCCTGCATTTGCTGTTGATTGGGAACATCAGGAAGAACTGGTTCTTCTTCATTTCCTGCAACAAATTCCCAATATCCTTTTCCCATAAGGAAATTCGTCATTCTAAACTTCCATGCCTGGAAGTTGTTCTTGTCAAGCTTTTCAGTGACAATCTGTGAAAGAGAATCAGACGCCATTACAGAACACTGCGAAAAATTCTGTCACTGCAAAAACTGAGCTTCACCCTCACAAGGGCAAATCTGCAAAACTGGCGAAAGTGGTATTTGACCACACAGTCACTTCCTAGTGACGATTTTGCATAAACAGGAACCAAGGATGATTCTGAAACTCCCAATGTCTCTACGCACAAGCATACGATGCAATTTCTACAATAACTTTTCACCGACCTGTAGAACAGTGGTCGCACAGCATAAAACAGGGTCTTTTCCTGAGTGCGTGCAGAAAACTTCCGCCTCCAAAACAGGCCCCGAAATGGCCTCAAATCAAAAAAATAAGGTCGCCAGGGGCTAAAGCCCTCTCCCGTAGCATATACTGCCCTCTTGCTTCACCGCGAAGGGCGTCTCAACCTGAGACAATGCACTCCTGCACTTTCCGGCTGTGCTACCTGCAGAGATCTGCTCCCAAAACAGAAAATGAAAGCAACACTGCTCCTCTTACCAGACCACTGCGAGCTTGGCTTGCTTTCTTGAGCTCCTTACCACGAACAAGGCTCTGATACCATGTCAAGATTGTGGGAGAGAAGGAAGGAGTCTCGCTTGAAGCTTTCTTGCTTGCACAATGGGGGAAGACACACAAGGGTGGAGGCTGAAAACAGTTTTCCTCTTCTTAGTTGTGGAAGCCAAAAGAACTCAAGTACAAAGAAATAGAAGAACCCTAGATATGGGTCTCAAACCAAACTCAACTAACTAAGGTGGCATACTAACTAAGCCACGAACTAGAGTAGATAAGGATAGCTATCATGTAGCTATTATTCATGGGCGGTGTACCAACCGCGTCTGCAACTGACAAGTCGGTGACATAAATACACAACGGTCACCCTGGCGTATCACGAGTGGAGCTCGATATCTCAACAAAGGGATCCATGTACAAATAAGGAATAGAGGCTGTCAAATCTTAGCACCTCAAGCAAAAAAAAGATTCCCACATGTAATCTTCCTTACCAAATCACCAAAAGATATAAAATAGCTAAACATCATCCAATTGTCCAGTAGATAGAAGGCTTTTGGTCAAAGCCAATACATGATGTATATTATGCAAAGTAAAAGAGTTTCCTAAAGGAAAATGCAGCCATATATCTCCAATGCCAATAATATGCTAACAAGTCATTTCCCAGTCTAACAGACCTAGTTATGATGTGATAGGACTGAAACCAATCCCTATGTAGGGTAGCATGAAAAGAGGCCTCTAAATCAAGAAACCAACACTGAGAATATGTAGATGAAGCATCTTTCAAGAAGCATCAAGAGAAAAAGCTGCTAAGATCTACTCATCATCAGACTTAGGCTACACTACATTTATCTTTTTAATCTTTACACTGGACTTACTAGGGACAATGCTGCAATCATCAAACTTTTCCTACACTTTGCCCTTGTTTTTCACATAGAATGGCATTGTTGTTGAATATGATCCTACTTTTCATAGTAATGACATGTAAGAGAGGCCTTATGACCACAAGACTTACTATGAAACTATCCATGAGATTGGGATCTCTGTGGGTCTCTACCACAATGGTCATTACTACTCTTACCATCATGTCTACCCCTAACACTCAATGCATGAGAAGTACGAACTACATCCACATTCTTTCTGTTTATCTCCTCTATGACTAAGGCACCCTTAACATCCTAGAGTTTCAAACTATCTTTAGGCATATTAGGACACATTGCAGTATAGAAAGTGTCCTATGACTCAAGAAGAGTCACAAGCAAGAATAAGGGAGGGTTAAATGAACTTAGCCTAGACTAAATTAAAATGTCAATAGAATTAAGAAACAATAATTGAATCAACTGTTCATAGCCATGCCATAGATGAAATTATATCAAATCTACAACATGATAAAGCCATATTTAGAAGAAATCAAATGTACAATGAGAATCATGGATGAGAGGCTACTGCAAGAAATACACCTCTTGATATGGTGGGCATTGAGTATTCACCCTCAATATTGGTGGGGAAAGCAAGAACCCTCAAGCTTTAAGAAATGGAGAAGCTTACAAATGTGCTAAAAGATGTTTACAATGGCACACTCTTGCCTTTTATATATTAGTCCCAATTAAGCTAATTTTCCCTAAGCTAAAGGATACAAATTTTTTTAATTACAATCTATCCCTACCCAAAAGTTTTGTCCTCAAAACTTGAAGAAGAAAAAGGTAAATGAATGATGGTAGAAATGAATAGAGAAGGCCCAATGCTAAAGTAGCATCGTAGAAGCCTCATCAAGATCAAATAATGAATTTTTGAAATTCTATTCTAAATAGGGTAGTTGTGAAAATGGCCTATAACTTCAATAGCCCAATTATTTTGAATGTAAAAAAATTTATACATCAAGTTGTCCACTATTCAATGAGCTAGTATCCTCTTGGAGAAGCTATGGAAATTATTCTGAATACAAAGCATGTTGCCAAGAAGAATCTTCCATAGCAATCCCTTTCATTGAATAAGATATTCCATGATAATACAGTTCCTTAGAACCTTCTCTCACTTGCAAACAATTCTCTCACGTTCATAGATGATTAACCCATCCTCATCAAGGGGAGGTAGTTCTTCAAGTACTTGAATATCAAGGCCAATATAATTTTTGAGCTAAGAGGCATTGAAAACATTGTGAATATTGGTTGGTTAAAGGCAAATCAAGTTGGTAGGCAAGATCTCCAACTTTTCTTGAAATTTGATATGGACCATAATAGCAATGAGTAAGCCTATTATGTCCACCTTTAAGAGAAGCATAACAAGACTTAGGTACTTTCAAGATGACCCATTCTCCCTCTTCAAAGTCCACATGTCTTTGCTTATCATCAGCATAAGATATCATAGTCTCTTGTGCTTTTCAAATATTTTCCTTATATTGCTTCATTAGGGCCTCCATCTTTTCTAGCTCTTCCTTGGCAAGGGGATTTACTTCATCATGAAACAATACTAAAGGTACTTGAACCTTGTAACCATATAAAGCCTCAAATGGTGACATGCCTATACTCATGTGGTATGTAGTGTTGTAGCAAAACTCCACAAGATGAATACAATGATCCCATGCATTTTATGTGTCATGCCAAAAGTGTTGCAAGTAGACTTCCAACCACATGTTGACCCTTTCAGTTTGACCATCCATTTGTGGGTGGTAAGTTGTACTTGGAGTTAATTTTGTTTTCATGGAAGTAAAAAGGATTTTCCAAAAAATTCCCATGAACTTTGTATCTCTATCAAAAACAATCTTCATAGGTAAACCATGAAGTCTAAAACTCCTTCCATGAATTGATATGCCACTTATTTGACTGAATACTAGACTTTGGTGGATATAAAATGGGTTGATTTGGTAAGATGATCAACCACAACAAAAATAATATTACATCAACCAAACATCTACCACTGATACAGCATCAAGTAGGCATCCCTAAGGCATCAAACAAGTATAATGCAGCTCACTATTTATTGTCCAGACCTATCTATAGCGGGTCTATTGTAAATGACAACCAATGACATAGATATATCACTTCAAGAGAGTGTCAAGTACAATTCCAATGTATTTTTCAAGCATGGGACGATGTCCAAGAGCTATAGATGGTTGTTGTAGGTCAGGGAAGACCTACTGAGAACAGAAGCAAGCTGCTATAGGTCACATTGCTAGTATGGAGCTGAATACGGTAACAAAGAAGCACTATAGAGTGCTCAAGCAAGCCTCAAGAGTTCCTAAAAAAATCCCAATCAAGCCAAGAGTAGGTGGAAGATCAATGCTCACCTTGAAGTGTTGAAGTAATGGCTATCCTAAATGAAGTGCTATAGGTATTCCAATCTAGGCTAAAGCAATGGTGGAGAGTGAATCTGCTTGATCTCACCTTTGATACCAATTGAAAGGTGAAGCCCGAGTGGAAGCACGAGCAAGAAAAATTAGGAGAGATGTGATCTATAGTGAATGGATCAAGATAATAAGAGAAAGAGAGAGAGAGAGAGAGAGAGAGAGAGAGATCGTATGTGGGGACTCCAACAATCACAATGTGTCATTGGCCTTCCCTTATTCAATAGTCACTAAAAGAATAAATAATAAAGTGGCAATGATGGGCACCCACCACCTATAGTATACAAGTGTGTGGTCATGGTGTGTGAAGTATATATAGTGTGGCATAGGCATAGTCGCCTTTATTGCCAACAACCCCAACACAAGCATAGACTTGAGATAATGCAATGTGCCTCATGCTACATCCAAATGTGGCTTCAATGAAAGCTCAATGAATTGACTCTCCAAATCAACTTTGTAGTTTAGGTGTGCCTAGTAATTTTCAAATAGATAAGCCACCCACAATCTTTCTAACCATAGTGACACTTTCAAACACATCTTCCTCATGTGTACTAAGTTCCACATTAATATTCAAAAGGTATAGAAAATGACTTATAATTAGCCATACATATCCAAAGCATACTATCTATGTGACAGCCATATCCCTGCTAGATTCCTAATTATCTCATTACTAAGAAAATAGTACAGCTCTCCTACATCCATCATTAAAACCTCAATCTTGAGAAGACTCTTCACATTGTCAATCTCTATCTCATTCTCACCCACAATATTCAACTCATCTACATATATAGTGATGACCACAACACTTGTATCACTCTCAAATACATAAAGTAAGTGATCAATATGTACTCTCTATATAGTGATGACCATAATACCTGCACCATTATCATATACATAAAGTAAGTGATCAATGTGCACATTGTGAAACCCAATTTGCACTTTGTATCACTTTGACATATATAAACTAAGTGGCTAATATTCACTCTACGAAACCCAATGTCCACCAGGTATTCTAAACCCTATGATTCCATGCTTTGGGTGCTTGCTTTAACTCATAAAAGACCTCAAGAAGCTTGCATACATGATCACAATAACTTTTATCCACATGACCAAGTGGCTACTCCACATGAACTTCTTCTTGCAACTCCCTATGTAAGAAGGCATTTTTCAAATCTAATAGATGCACAATCCGACCCTTTGATACAACCATTGCTATGACAATCCTCACAATATCCATTTTTAGCCATTGAAGTGAAGGTATCTTCATAATCAATGACATGAGACTACATCTATACCAGTTGTGCCTCATAGTGCTCAATACATCCACCATCCAATTTGTACTTTACTTTATATGCCTATTTGGAACCAGTAGCTTTCTTGCCTTCAAGTAAAGGTACCAAATCCCATGTGTCATTTACCTTAAGAGAAGCCATTTCTTCATTTGTAGCATGATTTCAATGCTCATTGGTAACAATGTATTCAAAACAAGTTGGCTCTTCATCTTGTACAACCTTAGCTATGTATATATAGTGATAAGTGATACATCAACTGTTGCATTAGCATTTTAACTCTGATTGATCTACATGCACCTAGATGAATACCAAGTGCTTTAGAATTCTCATGTGCCTTTCTTACACTAGGCATTCTATAAGTTGGAATCCCAAACTCTACATCCAAGCTCTACATGGAGCCATCCAAATCTATATCAATATGAGGGAGACCTAATGATAAGTAATACATCCAAATACTTTTAGATGTGATAGATTTTGTCATCATATTTCAGTAGTGATGTGTGTGAACATAATTATGACCACCGAAACACTTTTTTTCTCTTTAGGAGGTTTTTTTTGAGGAGGCAAGGGAAAATGGGGTGTGAAAAAGCCCTAAGAATTAGGGGTGGAATTATGGTTACATGGATAAAATGTAAGGTATTGAAAACCCTAAGAATGACATGAATCACCTTTCATTTTGAGTCTCTTTGTGTGTTCTCTCTCTCTCTCTCTCTCTCTCTCTCTCTCTCTCTCTCTCTCTCTCTCTCTCTCTCTCTCTCTCTCTCTCTCTCTCTCTCTCTCTCTCTCTCTCTCTCTCTCTCCTCTTTTTGTATTTTCCTATTTGGGGGTAGGGGAGGGTAAACCTTTCCTCACCCCTAAACACTTTGGCAACCACATACAACATTCCTTTGACCTTTAGAGATATAGTCCATGGCATTATCCCTGATGCCTTGTCACATCAGCAGCATGGGGATGCTCCCTACTATTGTCTCCTTCCTCAATACTACTGCTACCAAACTCCACCTGAGGGCATTTCTGGCCTAGTTCCACCTTATCCACAAGTTCTTTTGGATGTAGACTCATTTGCACCTCTCAACTCCTCAACCCTATTGTTACAAGCCTTTTAGAAGATAGTCTCTGTCATTTTGTGGGCTTCTAATGGCTCAAACAAATATCCCTCCTTTACCTTGCATATTGGCCTCAACCTATCATATCTTCTATACTATTGCCAAGACAGGTGTTGAAGCAAGGAGGAGCTACCTCCCACTTGGGTATGGCTAGAAGCTAGAACCTTGGTCCAAAGCTTCTAGACCATTGGGTAGTCTAGATGGGGACAAGACATGTATTGAAGAAAGGAGGAGCTACCTCTCGCTCGAGTGTGGCTAGAGTCTGCATTTTTTATTAGTCTCTAGAATCCAAAATCTGGAGTCCAAACCAATCTAGAATCCAAAATTCAAAATCCAGATACCATTCCAAAATCTGAAATTTCCATCTATGCCTATTCATCCTTATTAGTATCCGGATTGGGGCAAACTAATAAGGAGGAGAAGAAAAAAGAGAGTCAGACTAATAAGGATTATAAGAAGAAAGAGAATCAAATGTTTTTCAAGTTCTATAAGGCAAAGATCATGTAATTGAGGACTATCCTAAATTGAATGCAAAAGAGGCTAAAAAGAAATAAGCTAGTATGGTTGTTGTAGATGCCTCTCCTTCTATCAGAATAAATCTGCAAAGATTATATAGGATATAGAATGGGCATTTAGTGCACAATGTGGTTATGACCATTTTCTACATGATTCTTGCATGTCTATTGTGGATTTCGATGTACAATACTTTGACAGTGGTGCCACAAAGCATATTACTTCTTTATGTAGTACATTTACTTTTCTTAAGCTTGCCCCTAAGGGTGGTATTGTGACATGTGCCAATAAATCCTCTTATTCTATTAAAGGAGTTGGAAAATTTGTGCTAACTACTATAAATGGCAATAGTTCCATACTTGTGGATGCTTTATACATACCAAAGATAAAAATAATTTGATAGCAATTTCTACACTTGCCAAGATTGGCTCGATCATGAAGTTTCTTAATGACAGATGTACAACTCATGATCTCTCTTGTGGTGATACAACTATTGCATCTAGTTCACTATATCATGGGCTCTACAAGCTCAATCCTTATCATAAATGTATGAAACATGTGACCTACAGAGTTGCTAAGTTGTAGGCTATTTCAGATGCAAAAGTTTGGCGTGCACATTTTGATCAATCGAATTTTGCACGTTTGCTATGTCTGTAGAAATCTAATATGGCATCTTCATTGCCTACTCTTGAGGCACCTAAAAACACATTTGTGAAGGCTACATGTCAGGCAAAATCAAGTTTTCTTCATTTCCAAAAAATGATTCAGTAAGAGGTGTTCACAAAGTATAGCTTGGATGTGTGATTTGAAAGCTAAATTTGAAGTATTTTTGTACTTCAAACAATTTGTCAATATGGCTAAAAATTTGTCAGGATGTAAAGTGAAGACTCTCCATTTGGATATGAGGGGAGGGTGTATGTCTAAGGATTTTAATACATATCTAGCTGAACTTAGGTTAAAACACCAATGTACAATGACTTAGATACCATAACAAAATGATGTAACTAAGAGGATAAATAGATTGCCCATGGAGATGGCATGATGTATGATTAAGAGTCAAGAGTTACCACATAGTTTTTGCCCTAAATCTATTTTATGTGGCTCTTATGTACTTAACAAATGACCCACTAAGGCTTTGTAGTCTATCACTTTGTATGAATTTGTGCATGATAAAAAACCATTTGTGACTCACTTGCATGTTTTTGGTTGCTTGGCTTATGTTGGTTCCAGCGCAACAACACAAGAAGTTAGATGACAAGACTATAAAATGTATTTTTCTTAGTACAATAATGAAAGCAAAGGTTATAAGTTATACCATCCACAAATGTAGTGGGAGCTCACACTCAACCATCAAGACCCATGGACCGCTTATCCCTTCAAGTGTTTCAAGCGAGCACAAATGGCCATCTCTCACCTAGCCAACACTCCTTCGATCCTAGAGGGGTGTAGTGAGCTTACCTTGATGTCCAAACGAGTAGCCTTCTCCCTCAAGCAACCCGGTAGCTCCAGAATTCATGATGCAAGTTCAAGCATCCTCAAGCCTCCACCTTCAAGCTCCATCCTCCATAGCCACATGAGAGACAAGGGAAGAGAAGGGAAGAGAAGAAGAGAGGAGAAAATGGAGAGCTTCTTCTCCTCGATCCCTCACCCTCACACACTCACTCCCTCACACTCTCACACTCCCTCTCTCAAGCACACACAAGCAAGAAAGAAGGAGAGAAGAAGAGATCACTTTTTCCAAACACCAAAGAATGAGCTTCTCATTCACTTTTTGAGTTTATATACAAAACCCTAATTCCTTTTGGGCAGTCATCCCCTTTTTTACATGGCCTAGGCCCTCTTTTCTATTGTCCTCCTATCTTCCTAGCTTCCTTCTTACCACCCGTCTACGCTTACAATTTACACAGGAGGGAGCATGGCACTCTTTTACAAGGATTTTGGCTACGCCTTTACATTCAAAGGTGTGTCTTCTTTTTTTTAGCACTTTTTGGGGCTCTGGTGGGCTGCATCTTGGACTTCTTGTGGCCATGCCTATGCTTTTGGGTGCTTCCATGTCCAATTTCCTTCTATGATGCCTCTTTCAGCTCCCGACCTATTCTTTTCCACATTTTTCACTTTTTCTTGTGTTGAGTTAACATTACCCCCTCCTAGCCGAGTGAGTGCCAGTCCCATGGCACTGATGGGTAGTAGTTGGAAAGTGGGGTGGGTGTAGCTAGATGGCTTTTTGAGTTTGTATACAAGCCCTTACTGAGGATGGTGTTGGATGGATCTGCCCTTTGAAATTGAAGATGGTATTGGGGTGGGTCCTTCCCTGACAGTGACGATGGGTGGATCTGTTCTTTGAAATTGAAGATGGTGTTAGATGGATCCTTCTTGGAGAATGGCGAATGGATGGATCAGTCCTTGAATTTGAATATGGTGTTGGACAGATCCCTCGTCGTGCTCTCCGAGGTCGATACAGCACGATCTTAACCTACAAGACAAATTTGTGCACTTCCTAAGGGGTGTATCTACCTTTTCGTGTAGTGCATGGTGCAGGTGCCAGTGGAACTGGGAGTTGGGTCGAGAACCTCGGGCAAGCTTGCGGTGTTGGCCCACACTTGAGGACCTAGTTCGTGCATCATTGTAGGTGTGGTGCACGGCTTAGGGAGACAGGTCTGGAGGTCCTACCCTTGAGGTTCCCTAAGCGTGAAGTGGGGAATGGGGCTAGGTAAAATATCCTAGGTGCAATGATTGGGGCACTCGAGTGATTTTAGGAACTTAGTCTTTTCATTTTCTTTCTTTTTTTCTTTTCTTTTCTTTTTCTTCTTCCTTTTTTTCTTTTGCCCTTTTTTTTTTGAATTACATACTTATGATGAGAAGCTAGTCTTCATCATCTGAGTCATGAGAGGGTGGTTCTAGGGTCTTAAGAGATTTTTCAAGGAACTTATAGCTCTTCATGTACCCTTTGAGGTTCACACATACTTGGAGAGTAGTGGTGCAAAGAAATGGATGATTGCAGCAGGTGAAGCGGCTATCATTCATATCTTCTAGGAGGACTGCTGGTGCAAATGAGGGGAGTAGAGTAACTCACATCATTAATCTAGCCATAGTGCAACTGTCTATGCCATTGGAATCAATAAAGAGTGTTGGGAGGCAGTGCTCTTGTGGTGCCTGGTCCTACCTTAGTAGCATCCTAAGATATCTAAGATAGTTACATGTGGTGATGAAGGCAGGATCTGAGCAAGAAGAGAATTCATCAATGAAGCAGACTATTGAGGCATATAGGTCCTCAAATGTGAAGACTAGGGTTTATTTGGGTTTAGTGGCATTTGCATTATAGATCAATG
Source organism: Lygodium microphyllum (assembly GCF_053477565.2). Lineage (NCBI taxonomy): Eukaryota > Viridiplantae > Streptophyta > Polypodiopsida > Schizaeales > Lygodiaceae > Lygodium > Lygodium microphyllum. Next base: position 14,841,744 of record NC_141138.1, read on the forward strand.
GAAAGTCAAATCTATTGTGGATTATTGGGTTAAAATCCACTCCTACCCTTCTTAGATATGGAAAGTCAGGTTATTCCTTTTGAAGGGTACCATGTTACAAGATGCCATCCAGGCATCCATGTTTACATCCAAAATGCGCCTTCTCCATGTCAGTTGCTAGCATTCATAGCCTTTCACTGCTCTGGGCACTTCAAAAACTTAGTTCTGCCAAAAATCTGCATCCTCTGTCCCACATAAGATAGGGTTATGTCCCCTCTCGGATATCTATTTGTCTCCCAATCTCCTTATGGCATTGATTACCTCTTCCACCACATTAACTTGCAGTACTCTGCACAAGTTGGTGGAAAATTGAAAATTAAAGTCGAAGGGCTTACAAACAGTCTCTTGTTGTTCCTAGATTACAAGTTCAACATTAAATCTTGTTGGGAAGTCATCTTGGCTTGGTGGGATAGGTGTTGTTGGCACTATTGCTAGTTGAGCTTTTAACTTCCTGCGTGCTTGCTCTACCATTTATTCTTTCTTCCTTTTAATTGTAGCTTTCCTTTCTGTAGAGGTGCCCACTTGTTGCTGCTCTTCTAGTCGAGGAGAAGGGGGTAGTGGGATGAGTTCTTCCTCTTGAGGTCCCATCTCAAAACTTGTTCTTGCCTCTTCCTCTTGTCTATTCTCCTGTTGTACTTCCTCAGCAAACCCTAGGGCATCCACTTCTTATGGGGTCAAGCACTGCCCTTAGTAGATGAATCCTTTGTTCTTCGAAGTTGAGGCGGACACCCACTAGTTGTGCTCGCAAATGCAATCCTGCTCTCAGAGCCCTACGAGCAATACCCAACTTCCTCTTGTTCAATGACCTCCCCTTCTTTTGTTTAAGGGATATCCAGGATTGTGTTAAGGCACATTGTTGGGTCTCTAGGCTCAATTGAGCGGCCTCTGCCTTGCTCTCTGCTAACACTTTATCTCCTTCTGCACGGGCTAGACGGTGTGCCAAGTCCTTGACTTTTCTTTGATTATGATTAGCCCAATCTTTTGCTCTTCTTTTCATTTCTTCGAGACTCTCTCTTTGCCTTTGAGCCAGTACCATGAGTTTTTGATCTTGATCTTCAATCTCTCTCTCCAATCTCTTTTCCTCTTATTGTCCCAAGGTTGTCTCCTTTTTCAATTTTCTATCTCCTTTTGATATATGCATGCCCTTCCCTCTCTTGCTACTTCTAGTATCTCTATGGCATCTTGGACATTCTCCATTTCCTCTTGTAACTTTTCATATAGCCTTGCCATCTCATTAAGATGTTCATGCATCCTCACTAGGTTCTGTTTCTCCTCAGCCAGCCTTGCTTCCCACTTTCCTTCTTTGTCCTCCTTAACTTCGAGCTTTACTTTCAGCTCATGTATTTCTTTTTGGCACATAGCCACTTGGTGGGTCTTCTCTAATTGGAATGCTACCTTCTTATCCTCCTTTTCTTTCTCTAACTGTGAGAGAAGCTCTTAGATGTACTCATCATAGTTTGCAAGTGGTGTCATTGTTGTGGGAATGGAGGTCATGGACGTCTCCACCCTCTACCTCTTAGGGTCCTGTCTCAACTCGGCATTTGTTGGTGGTCTCTTAGTTCCTACCTTGGGAGTTCCTTCACCTGCTACTTGGGCCATTTCCTTATTCACCAAGAATTGCACCTAGGTCAAAGACATTGTTCGCATCGATTTTAGGCATGGAGCCTTGGGCGGTTCTCATTGTAGGGGTGGTGGTGGGCACTAGGAGAGTAGGGATGGGATCCATTAGGCCCTTGCCCTTGCCTTGTTTCATCAGAGGCGATGTGATCTCTAGAACTTGGGCACTTGAGCTTGGCCCTTCTTCTTGTGGTGGGCTCATGGCACCCAACTCATCTTGTCTACAACACTGCTATTCTATTGGCATACACATTGCTATCTTTCTTCCTTCTCAATTCTTACTCTCTTTCATCTACCTTTCTCCTTCTCTCCTATTTGGTTTTCTTTGATTCTTCTTTTAAACCTCTTTGACTCCTCCTTTTCCTTCTTTTTACTTTCTTCCTCAGCTTTCTTAGATTCTTTCTTAGCCTTTTCTAAGTCAGCCTTATCCTTTTTCCTACTTTCTTCTTCTTACTTTGCATGTGTAGTCTTTTTCTTTGCTTTCTTAGCCCTTCCACGGCTAGATTTTGTTTCCTTTTCCTCCTCTTTGTCACTTACTCTTGTTTTACTAGATTGCTCTTATTCATGGTGGGGAGGTGACCTGTTTGGCATTTCATTGGCTCCTTCTCCTTCTTCACTTTCCACCTCTTTCACTGCCTCTTGGATAAGAGTAGTCTAGCACACCACCGTATCCAATGAACGAGGCTTTTGATGATGGTTTCTTTCTTTCAGCTCTCCTTCTTTTGACGCTAGGGATTCCCCGCTTGCCGGTTTGCTCCTAGGGCTAGAGCCTTGGCTGATTGGTCAATCGTCTTTCTCACATATCCATTCCAATCAATCTCATCCCATGAATGGGCTACAAGGCTCTCCAACGTGGGCACACTGATTCTGTGCATGAGCGAATTATACCTTTGGCTAGAGAATAGGGAGTGGATGACTTTTTCCCAAAGCCTCACTTCTGGATCCAGGATGTCTTGGATGTTGATGCCATCGTTGGTCAGAACTTGGTCCTTTTTCATGAAACGTCCCTTTTCAGTCTCCTTTCCACCTTGGGTTCCAAACCCTAGTGCCTTCTCCACCAAGGCCTTACTAAGTTGGACCTGTACCTACTTGGCTCCTTCTCCTCTTCTAGTTGTCACAGTGCCACATTCTGTGTCGGGATCGTAGGTTCTCACAAGAACACTACGCACTCAGTGTGGTTGGTCTCCTGCCCAAATTTCTCAATATATTTAGTAAGATTGCATTGTTCCACAACTCTTTTGGCATCCTCCTCCTTGCCCATGACTTCTTCAATGTTGTGGATAGTTTTGAACTTTAGTTGGTTGTAGGTACAATTATCAAAGGAGATGCACTACTTTTCCCTTTCTTCTTCCATGAATGGAAGCCAATGGGCCCAACCCGATGTGCTGCCATTTTGAGTTCCTGCCATGATATCATAGTTCACCATTAGTGTCCTTCAGATAATTTCTTGCTGAAAGGTAAGCAGGAATTGATTATGCTTTTATGGAAAGAATAAAATTCTTAAGTACAAAAAGAGAGTTTTTCCTTCAAGCAATCCATTCATTCCAAAAAAATTATGACTTTTTTCCTCAATCATGAGTTGATTTTCATCCACTCTTTTTCACTTTTGGACATTGATTGAGGCTTTTTTCTTTGCATGTTCCATTCACCTTATATGTTTACATGTTTGATTCACCTTACCCCCTCCCCTTTGGAATTGAGAAGAATCCTTCCTAGGATTAAGGTTTGAGAGGTCAAGGGCATTTACTGCATTCTTGCGGTGTTTTACTTTTGCATGAGCCAAACATACAAGTTTGGATTGTATTCTAGATTATCATAGCGTCCATGTCGGAAGGATGGATGCCTACTTGAGTGATGTTGTAAACGCCCCGAACAACGTAGTATGCTTAACAATTATGATATTTGCTTGTTTTCGAGATTTAATAGAAAAGAGAATGAACACTTAAAGCTGAAAATGAAAATTACTCACAAAATTACAGCCATAAAAATGTAAAAGTAATGGAGACAAGATTGAGGGTTGAAGATGGGCAACCACCCCCCACCCCCCCCCCCCCCCCCCGCGGAAGGAATGTATTTCTGCTCAACCCAAGTCCCTTAGGGAAGAGCTCAGTTACAATCAACCTGAGAGTGAGAAGAAGTAATTCTCACTCTCACAAGATCATGCAAAGATGTACAAACACACATGCATTATCTATTATGCAATGATAAGAACTGATTTCTTTACAGTATGAGAGAAGAAAAAGGGGAATTCAGCCTTTCTCCATCGTTGATCAGCAGTACAGGGATAGAGCTTGCTTCTTGTAGCTAAAATGGAAGAAAGAGCTCAAGAAGGAGGTGTTGTAATGAATTTACAGGCTTGCTGTCTTGTAAAACAACAGTGATAGAAGAGGGAATATGGAGGAATTTGATCATGGAGAAGTAGGGGATGATGATGGGGATGGATGGGGCCAGTTTCTGGCTATCTGTGGGTGCTGTACATGAGTTTACAGCAAAGAAAAATGATGTTGAATGAAGAAAAACGAGCTCTTATTTATAGGAGAGGGGAGAGCTAGTACAAAAGGGGAAAGTGGAGTAGCACAAGTCAAGTGTCCAGCCACATGTCATGAGATGTGACAAGTGGTGGGACACTTGGAAACTTGTGTGACAAGTGTCTTGACACTTGTCTCTTCTCTATGGCCTTCCTTTTTGGGTTGAATACTGTCAAGAATAGAAACAACCAAATTTAGTAAGCACAGTCAGAGTACAGAACTTACTATTTTTAGAATGACATCCCTATTTTTTAGGACTAGTATTTTTAGGCTAATTCGAGGCTCCTAAAATTTAGGGACCTCCTAAAATTTAGGGATCTCCTAGAATTTAGGGACCCCCCCAATATGGGTATCATATGAAAGCTTTTTCCGTGTACATCGCAAAAATGGTATCCGAATCTTCATGTGACTTTCCTATGCAAAGAAATGTGCATTTCAAGCTTTCAGCCCACACATGCACATTATACAAGCATTTCATGATCATGCCATCTTGTTGATTGTAACTGTCTGTTCTGGTGGATCTAGCCCACACTTCAAGGCATCAATCCTTTCTGTGTGCGAGTCTAACCCTGATATGCGTGAGTTCTAGTCACAGGCGCCCAATCGGGTCATATAGGTGGAAGTGTGAACTATCTTTTCTCTAACCCACCGTGTGGGTCCACCATAACCTGTGACCACTCATCAGTGGCCAGCTCCAATGCACTTTTCTTTATATCTAATTAGTGCAAAGGAAATAAATTTAATAAATCATTATATAGATAAATTAATGAAAAAGGATACAAATTCTGTTTCTATAGAGTTGTGACAGCCCTCTGGCTTTTATTCAGCTGTCCTCAGCTGAAAATCTTCTTGATATTGTTTGTAGAATATTTGGGTAATCCTTCATGAATTTTTTCATCTACCCACTGTGCATCTGTGGTGGGTAGATTCTTGAATTTTAGCAAGAATTTTCGTGTCACAAGGCCACTTCTCGTGGTTCGATCCTTGAGAAACAAAATCTTTTCAGGTTCCAAGAGTTGCTCTGTTTCTTCAACTTCTGGGGGATCTTCAGTAATGGTTTCCTTTGGTTCTGGTCCTATGTAAGGTTTTAGCAAACTTACATGAAAAGCATTGTGTATTTTCCAATGAGTAGGAAGATCAAGTCGATAAGAAACTTCATTTATTTTCTCAATCACTTTGAAGGGTCCAAAGTATCTACTGGAGAGCTTTGGAAAAGATGAATTTTGACCAGAACCTTGTTTGAGCCTGCTTTTATCAAACTTTAGCAAGACATATTGACCTTTTTCAAAAGCCAAAGGTCTTCTTCGTTTATCTGCTTGCTTCTTTTGTCGCTCTTGCGCAACTTTGATAGTGGCTCGAACTTGATCCATTGTTGTTTTTAAATCTGAAGCAAACTCATCAGCAGCAAAAATCTTATCTTTAGTGCGAATAATTGGAGGAGGAATCACTTTACCCTGTACTATTTCATTTGGAGCTTTCCATGTGGATGAGTGCACTGTATTGTTGTAAGCAAACTCCAATAATGGAAGATATTTCTCCCATTGTGACTTCTGTTCACTAACATAAGCTTTCAACATATCCAAAAGAGTGAGATTCATCACCTCTGTTTGGCCGTCAGTTTGAGGATGAAAAGCTGAGGAGAACTTTAAAGTGGTTCCCAAATTCTCAAATAAAGCACGCCAAAAGTTACTTGTGAATTTGGAGTCTCTATCTGAAATGATCTCAGAAGGCATACCATGTAATCTGAAGATATGTTGAATGAAAAGTCTTGCAGCTTGTGCAGATTTCAATGTTTTATGACATGGAATAAAATGTGATTGTTTGCTGAATCTATCAATTATGACCCAAATCATATCATGACCTTGAGGTGTTCTTGGAATACCTGAGATGAAATCCATTGTGATAGATTCCCATAGATCTTTGGGCACTGGAAGAGGTTGCAACAATCATGGAATCTTCTGCCTATCATATTTGGATTTTTGGCATACCAGACAAGCCTCAATGAAGTTATGTGTATCTTTTCGTAATGTTGGCCAATAAAAGTAGCGCTCAATTGCACTTAGAGTGGCTGCCCTCCCTCTATGCCCTACATAAGGGGGTTCATGACTTTCTTTAAGCACCTTTTGTCGAACAGGAAGAGTGACACAAAGGCGATTGTTCATGAGAAGGTAACCATCTTTGATGGAATAATCTGGATGAGAACCTCCTTGCTGTAAATTTGACCAAATTGCTACAAAATCAGTATCTTCATCATAAGTATTCTTCATCGTTTGAAAATCTTCATGATGAGCCACTGTAATAGTTGCAATGCGAGGCACTCTAGAAAGTGCATCAGCAACTACATTTTGTTTCCCTGGAGTGTACATAATTTGAAAATGAAACATAGACAAGAAATTTTCCCATCTTGCATGTTTCTCCTGCAAATGCTTTTGAGTCTTGATATACTTCAAGCTTTGATGATCGGTTTTAATAAGGAATTCATTGCCTAAAAGATAATGTTTCCATATCTTTAAAGCATGAACCACTGCTAAGAGCTCCTTTTCATAAATGTCATACCTTTTCTCCACATCATTTAGACGGTGGCTTTCAAAGGCTACGGCATGGCCTTCTTGATTTAGCACTGCACCAATACAATCACCGCAAGCATATGCTTCCACCACAAATGGTTTTACCAGATCTGGAATGATAAGAATAGGTCCAGAAGTAAGAGCTGTTTTCAGCCTTGTGAAGGCTGCCTTCTCTTTTTCCTTCCATTGGAAAGAGATCTTCTTCTTTGTAAGGTCATGAAGTGGAGAAGCCATATGTGCAAAATGCTTGATGAAGCGGCGGTAATAAGAACATAAGCCAAGAAACGATCGCACCTCATGTACATCACGAAGATGAGGCCATTCTTGGATTATCCTGATCTTTTCAGGATCCATCTGAATCCCTTCAGAAGAGATGACATGCCCAAGGTAATTTATTTTATGCATGAAAAATTCACTCTTTTTACCATTTACCAAGAGTTGATTTTGTTGTAGTAATTGCAGAACAATTTCCAAGTGTTGATGATGCTCCTCTTCATTCTTGCTAAAGACAAGAATATCATCAAAGAAAGTACCGACATATTGTCGATGCTCTCTAAAGATGTGCTCCATCATTCGATTAAAGGTGGCTGGTGCATTGGTTAATCCGAAAGGAACCACCAAGAATTCATAAAGACCGTATGAAGTGCGGAAAGCAGTTTTGTGTACATCTTGTGGTATTACCCTAATTTGATGATAACCACTCTTTAGATCAATGCGGCTGAAAAACTTTGAGCCTCCTAGACGATCCAAAATGTCGTCAATTCTGGGAATAGGAAACCGATTCTTCACAGTGATTTTGTTGAGGGCTCGATAATCAATGCACATCCTGAATGTGCCATCTTTCTTTTGAACGAGAAGAACCGGTGAACAAAATGGTGAGCTACTTGGCCTAATTAGCTCATGGTTGAGTAGGTCTTCGACTTGCTTTCTGATTTCTTCTTGTTGAGGACGGCTCACACGGTATGGCGCTATATTAGGAGGAGAACTACCCGGAATAATATCAATATGATGGTCTTCTGGCCTTTCTAGGGGAAGCTGATAAGGAAGATCTTCCAAAAAACAATCTTTATACTTTTCCAAGAGCTGAGGTTGCTCTTGGTTTTCAGCATTCATATTATCTTTTACATCAGTGACATAAAGCAAACAACATTGAACACAATCCTTAATTGCTCTAGAGACTTGCATATGGCTTACCATAGGTATGGTGTCTCCAAAAACTCCAGCTTGGATCTCGTACTTCTTGCCTTTGTTGGTGAGTTCTACCTTCTTTTTCTGAGAGAAGATGGTTGAATCTATTCTATGATTCCAGGGCATGCCAAGAATCACATCGCAACCATCAAGGTCTCCGATACAGAAGGTATCTTCGTCACTGTAGCCTTGAATTTGAAACTTGAGCTTGCCAATGTAGGGTATCACAGTCTTCACTGTGTCACCTTCATCAGCATTTAAAGCTTGGCGAACTTCTGCCGGAGTGTCCATCTCTTCATTCTTTAATCCAAGCTCTTTAGCTAATTGCAAGGAAATAATATTTTCATTCGCCCCAAGATCTATCAAGAATAGTGCTTGCTTACCTTGCAACTGTCCCCAAGCTTTTAATAATTTGCACGTCTCTGGAGTGTGAGTTGTGTTTGCAACTACATCACTGATAGCATTGATTTTCACTGGCGACTTAGGCTTGTTGTCAGAAACCTTGCTTTGTCCCTTGTTTGGACATTGCTTCGCTATGTGGCTTGTTTGTCCACATTTAAAGCACTTCCCTTCTTTCATGAAGCGTTGCTTTTCTTCTTCGGAAAATTGCTTTGCTTGTGGGTATAGATTGGAGCGAAATTGAGGAGCATTAGGAGGTGCATAGGGCTTCATCTTCTTTTGATTTGATGGTGGCTGCTTTTGCCACTGTTTTTGTCCTTCATTTGGGGCTGAATACTCCTCATCATCAGCTACTCTCTTCTTATCATTCTTTTGGAATGATTTGTTGCCATTGTGCTCCATTTCCCATGTCTCAGCATGGTCAATGAGTTCCCTGAGACTAGAACAATGATAATGATCAAGAGCAGTACGAAGTTTAAAATGCAAACCTCCTTGAAACTTCCTAAGCTTTTCCGAACTGCTGATCTTCTTGAAATGTTGGACCTTCAAAAGTAGCTCCCAAAATCTCTTGGTATAGTCACCAAGTGACTCATTTTTCCTTTGCCAAAGCCGATCCCATTCCATTTTTACATCTCTTTTGAAATGAACAGGAAGAAATTGGCTTTGTATCAGGCGAACAAAGGACCGCCATGATTTTGGGGTAGCATGATCATATTCCAACCCCGTCCACCAAGTATGGGCTAAGTCGGTTAAATGTAAAGCTGTAAACTTAATCTTTTCTTTTTCTTTATACTTGTCACGACCATACAAAATTTGAAATTGACGAATAAACTTCAGAAGAAGATCAGGATTTCGGGAACCATCATACATACTGAACTTGATCTTCTTTTCAAGTTGAGATAGTGACTTAGTCTTCTTCTTCTTCTTATTCTTTCGTCCATGCTCGGATCTTGAGGTTGAAGATGATGAAGTGCTTGATGGGGATGAAGATGGAGACGAGGGTGAAGAATGTCGACGCCTTTGACGATGATGAGGTCTTCCACGAGAAGGGTGTGACTCTTCATTACTAGAAGAGGATCCATCAGAATAGGCGCCAGATGACTTTGAAGAAGAGGATGAGATTCGACGCGATCTCTTTCTTTGTCTTGAAGTAGAATGGGATTGCCTCTTAGAAGTAGTTGGACTTCTTGATCGGCTCCTTTCATTGGTATGGCTTTGTCTCCTTGAAGTAGATGGGCTTCTTTCCTTGAATTCTTTGGGATTCTCAACTTTTTCTAGTTTGAGAAGTTGCTCACGAATTTGTTGATTCTCCTCTCTAAGACTTTGAATGGCTTGAAGGATAGCACTCGATTGATCCATTGAGAAAAAGAAAAAAAAATATGCTCAAGCACTCAATGCAAGGGCTGAAAACAAACAAACTTATAGTTGTAAGCACTACCAGTGTTGGGGGTGAGGACCGAGCCAAAGCTCTGATACCACTGTAAACGCCCCGAACAACGTAGTATGCTTAACAATTATGATATTTGCTTGTTTTCGAGATTTAATAGAAAAGAGAATGAACACTTAAAGCTGAAAATGAAAATTACTCACAAAATTACAGCCATAAAAATGTAAAAGTAATGGAGACAAGATTGAGGGTTGAAGATGGGCAACCCCCCCCCCCCCCCCCCCGAAGGAATGTATTTCTGCTCAACCCAAGTCCCTTAGGGAAGAGCTCAGTTACAATCAACCTGAGAGTGAGAAGAAGTAATTCTCACTCTCACAAGATCATGCAAAGATGTACAAACACACATGCATTATCTATTATGCAATGATAAGAACTGATTTCTTTACAGTATGAGAGAAGAAAAAGGGGAATTCAGCCTTTCTCCATCGTTGATCAGCAGTACAGGGATAGAGCTTGCTTCTTGTAGCTAAAATGGAAGAAAGAGCTCAAGAAGGAGGTGTTGTAATGAATTTACAGGCTTGTTGTCTTGTAAAACAACAGTGATAGAAGAGGGAATATGGAGGAATTTGATCATGGAGAAGTAGGGGATGATGATGGGGATGGATGGGGCCAGTTTCTGGCTATCTGTGGGTGCTGTACATGAGTTTACAGCAAAGAAAAATGATGTTGAATGAAGAAAAACGAGCTCTTATTTATAGGAGAGGGGAGAGCTAGTACAAAAGGGGAAAGTGGAGTAGCACAAGACAAGTGTCCAGCCACATGTCATGAGATGTGACAAGTGGTGGGACACTTGGAAACTTGTGTGACAAGTGTCTTGACACTTGTCTCTTCTCTATGGCCTTCCTTTTTGGGTTGAATACTATCAAGAATAGAAACAACCAAATTTAGTAAGCACAGTCAGAGTACAGAACTTACTATTTTTAGAATGACATCCCTATTTTTTAGGACTAGCATTTTTAGGCTAATTCGAGGCTCCTAAAATTTAGGGACCTCCTAAAATTTAGGGATCTTCTAGAATTTAGGGACCCCCCCAATATGGGTATCATATGAAAGCTTTTTCCGTGTACATCGCAAAAATGGTATCCGAATCTTCATGTGACTTTCCTATGCAAAGAAATGTGCATTTCAAGCTTTCAGCCCACACATGCACATTATACAAGCATTTCATGATCATGCCATCTTGTTGATTGTAACTATCTGTTCTGGTGGATCTAGCCCACACTTCAAGGCATCAATCCTTTCTGTGTGCGAGTCTAACCCTGATATGCATGAGTTCTAGTCACAGGCGCCCAATCGGGTCATATAGGTGGAAGTGTGAACTATCTTTTCTCTAACCCACCGTGTGGGTCCACCATAACCTGTGACCACTCATCAGTGGCCAGCTCCAATGCACTTTTCTTTATATCTAATTAGTGCAAAGGAAATAAATTTAATAAATCATTATATAGATAAATTAATGAAAAAGGATACAAATTCTGTTTCTATAGAGTTGTGACAGATGTAGGTGAGAATATCTATGAAGAAGTCACCAGAGTTAATCCTGCTAGCAATGTGTAGCTATTCTTCAATAAGGACTCGATCTAGGTAAGGGTGGCTCATGACATGATCTTCCAATGATCGATTGCAAGTGATGGCCAATACCCTAAAAGAGGTAAGAGCTACGTAAGTGGGATCATACTCAGAGGTCTTCATGGTGCATCGCTACTTAGCATTGGTCATGATTTGGCAACCTTCTTGTCCCCACTGGAGTCAGAGAGCATACCACTTACGTAATAAGGATGAGTCATTATAGGCTAGCTTGCGGAGTTCGTCCAACTTTTGGCTCATGGCTATAACTATGCTCTTCATATAGGAGGTGATTAGTCATTGTTTAATGGCTTGGCCTCGAGATATCTCGAAGTTGGTGATCAATTCCTCTGTGACCATGGGGGTTTTTACCATCACAAATTTGTATTTCTCCTAGATGCATGGCATGGAGCGGACATCCGACACTAAGGATGGATCAAGTAGAAGTAGGGCTAAGCAGTCATAGCTCTTAGCAAGTAGGGAAAAAGTGGCATCTAAGTGCTTGATGCAGGTGACCAGATCGCCTCTTATGTTTTCAGCTAGGTCTTTAGCCAACATTGCCCTCATAATAGACTTGCGCTTGCAACAAGGTTTTGGAAACCCATCACAGCAACTTGATCATTCATCTTCACATGTATCGCATGTTCTATGGCCTCCTAGCTCTCAAATGTGAGTTTCTAGCATTGCGCGGTCATGTGTGCCTACTTCTAGGAGGTGGGCCTTTGTGCTTAGGCATCCATTTAAGTTGTGGTTCCTAGGCCTTAGCTCTGGTTTCTGTGGTTTTCTGGCATTGATGGTTGGCAGGTTGTGACAAGTCACAACCCACCTCCTGAGGCTTTATGGTGGGTTTCTCTACCAATGGCTTAGCGGACTTTGATGGAGTCACATAGCCCTTGCTGAAAACTGTGACTATACGTACATTGTCGATGGTTAGGTGAATGCGTTGTGACTAGTAGTCGACATTGCACAATGTATGCTTCTTAAATGTACGTCCTAACAGTGATCCCATTCCCGCATCCTTCTTATTTGGCAACACAGAAAAGATCATGGGTAGGCTTTGAGACTCGATAGAGATAGCAGCACCCTTGCACTTTCCTAGGAGTGCATTGTTGAGATTCAGCAATCACACTCATTGACAGCCTCTTTGTATGGAGCTTCAGGGCCAAGGACATGCAGGCTAACCTATCCCATATGCACAGTGGTGCCTACTGCAGTTTCCTACTTTCCTATAAACCATTGTACTTGCTTCCTTTTCTTAATGCAATGATAATACTCTTTTCTTTTTAGTGAAGTGTCGGTGTCATTGTCCACATACACAAGATTGTGTTTATGAGTCCAAGTTGTCAAGATTGTGGGAGAGAAGGAAGGAGTCTCGCTTGAAGCTTTCTTGCTTGCACAATGGGGGAAGACACACAAGGGTGGAGGCTGAAAACAGTTTTCCTCTTCTTAGTTGTGTAAGCCAAAAAAAAACTCTAGTACAAAGAGATAGAAGAACCCTAAATATGGGTCTCAAACCAAACTCAACTAACTAAGGTGGCATACTAACTGAGCCACGAACTAGAGTAGATAAGGATAGCTGTCATCTAGCTATTATTCATGGGCGGTGTACCAACCGCATCAACAACTGACAAGTCGGTGACATAAATGCACAACGGTCACCCTGGCGTATCACGAGTGGAGCTCGATATCTCAACACTCCCCCTCAAGCTCAATCCCAATTCCTACACACCAAGCAGGTCTTTGAACTTGCGCAGCTTCTCTGCGCCCAATGCCTTCGTAAATATGTCAGCTACCTGATCCTCTGTGCTGACATAAACTAGATCAATAAGACCTAGTAAAACCCTCTCCCGCACATAGTGATAATGCACCTCAATGTGCTTTGTTCTAGCATGATAGACTGGGTTATTTGCCAAGTGTATACTACTCATATTGTCACAATAAATGACAACTGGCCCATCTGTAGACTGATGCATATCATAAAGTAGCTTATGCAACCAAGCTACCTCACATGCAGCCATTGCTACACCCCTGTACTCAGCCTCTGTGCTCGACAAGGCAACTGTAGGCTGTTTCTTGCTGCTCCAAGTGACTGCAACACTCCCAAAAGAGAACACATATCCACTGGTAGATCGTCTATCAGAAATGCTACCAGCCCAATCAGCATCAGTGTATCCATGTAACTGTATCTGAACCCCAGTCTCATAAAATAGTCCATACTGCAATGTGGACTTCACATACCTGAGTATGCGTCTAGCCGCATCCAAATGCGATTTCCTTGGAGCCTGCATAAACTGACTTACCAATCCAATAACATAGCTCAAATCTGGCCTGGTAATAGTCATATAAATCAAGCTTCCTACTATGCGTCTGTACATAGTAGGGTCTTCCAGAAGCTCACCTGCATCTGCGCTCAGCTTCACATTCTGCTCCAAAGGAACTGAAATAGGCTTACAGCCTGTCATCCCATATTTGGACAGCATATCCAATCCATACTGCCTCTGCAAGAGCTGTATCCCACTTGGTGATCTAATCACCTCAATGCCCAAGAAATAACGCAGCTCTCCCAAATCCTTCATCTCAAACTTCTGCTTCAATAGCATTTTCACATGAAGGATATCTTCATCAATGTCACCTGTCATAATCAAATCATCAACATAAATGACAAGTAGCATAATACCTTTCTCTGTTTTTCTCACATAAAGTGAGAAATCTGCCTTGGAAATCTGAAAGCCAATGGTGACAAGATATTGTCCTATCTTGTCAGACCACGCTCTAGGTGCTTGCTTCAAGCCATACAAGGCTTTCTTCAACCTGCAAACAAACTCAGGATGAACAGCATGCACATAACCTGGTGGCTGCTCCATATAGACCTCTTCTTGCAAATCACCATGCAAGAAGGCATTCTTTACATCCATCTGATGTAAAGACCATCCCTTTGATGCAGCCATAGCAATGACTACTCTTACTGTTGCCATCCTTGCAACTGGACTGAATGTTTCTTCATAGTCAATGCCATATGTTTGTGCATACCCCTTGACTACTAATCTTGCCTTGTATCTGTTTACAGAACCATATGCATTGTGCTTCACCTTATAAACCCACTTACAGCCAATTGCATTCTTACCTTTAGGCAAAGGTACTAACTCCCATGTAGCATTTGCTTCCAAGGCATCCATTTCTTCATCCATGGCTTTCTCCCATTTTTCTTTTCCCATGGCTTGCTCAAAAGATGTGGGTTCTGGTTCCTGTATCACTTTGACCATATATGCATAGTGAATGGCTGTAAATCCATCATATTTCAGCCTCTCCACAGGATACCTAGCTCTCGTAGACCTGCGCAAAGTAGGTTCACTCCCAGGTGCTCTCAAAACATCCCTGGTCTTCCTTACTCCAGGTGTAACAATAGAAGGGATACCCAACTCATCATCAATGCTCTGTTCTGAGCCACTGGATTCACCATCCACATAAGAGTGACCTGCATTCACATCAAACATGGGCTGATCAACCTTCTCTTTTCCTTTTCGTGATACCTGCATACCACTATCTGCATTGCTTTGAGAAGATTCTCCTGATCTCAATCTGCCTGTCCATGGCGAACAATGTGAACCATTGCTAGAGGACGCTCCAGGTCCACTAATATTTTGTGACTGCTGCTGTGAATTCTGTGCAGCATTACCATTTTGTGCATCTACATCATCAATCACATTTACTGGTTTATACCAGCTACTCATCTCATCAAAAACAACATCTCTGCTCACTGTAAACTTACAAGTAGAAGGGTTATAGCATCTATACCCTTTTTGCTGCAGAGAGTAACAAATAAAGATGCACTTCTCAGCTTTTGGATCCAACTTGGATCTCAGCTCATCTGGCACATGTACATAGGCAATGCAACCAAAAATTTTCAAATGAGAAATATCTGGTTTCCTACCAGTATACCTCTCCTCTGGAGTCATTCCATGTATTGCTGCAGTGGGAGTCCTGTTCATTATGTAGACTATTGTAGCAACTGCTTCAGCCCAATAAAAATCTGGCAAGTCTTTTTCATTGAGCATGGCACGAGATACCTCTCCAATATGCATGTTTTTCCTTTCTGCAATTCCATTTTGTTGTGGGGTATAACTGCATGAATATTGCTGCTTTATGCCATGCTCCTGCAAGAACTTTGCAAACTCATTTGAGAGGTACTCTCCCCCTCCATCTGACCTTAGGCATTTTATTTGCAGACCTGTTTCTTTTTCAGCCATAGCTTTAAGGGTTTTGAAATGCCCAAAAACTTCACTTTTCTTTTTCATAAAATACACCCAAACTTTTCTGCTATAGTCATCAATAAAAGTGACAAAATAATGACAGCCTCCAAGAGATGCAGCTTTAGTAGTCCACACATCAGAGTGGATTAATTCCAATGGCTTCTCACTCTCTTGAACATGTCTAGGAAATGGTTTCCTTGCCTGTTTTCCAAACTGACAGGCTTCACATACCTTATGCATTTCTGCAACCTTGAATTTTGGCAATCCTGCAACAATATTTTGGGCCTGCATTGATTTAAGTCGCTGTACATTAACATGACCAATGCGTTTATGCCAGATATCAATATCTGCAACTACACCGGTGCCATGTGCAAACATTGCTGCACTCAATTCAGACATGTCTGCATCCAATGTAAACATTCTGCCCTTCTTCTTTCCTTTTGCTATCAAGCGACCTTTATTTTTCATATCCTCAACAAAGCATCCATGAGGATTAAATCTGACCTGCAAGCCCTGCTCAACCATTTGACCAACAGAAACCAGATTCTTGGTGATATTCGGAACATGAAATACATCGGAGAGGTATTTCTTTTTCCCATCCTGCATAGACAAAGGTATTTTTCCAATCTGCACAATAGGATGTGCACTATCATCACCAGTCTCCACAAATCCTGGTTTTTCCATATTCCTTGCATCCTCCATCCATTCTGCATGACCTGTCATGTGGTTTGATGCACCTGAGTCAACATACCATACATCGTTGCTTTCTTCTGCACTTGTCACAGAATTGTTCATGTGCTGCACCATAAACAGATGCTCATTTCTGTCATCACCCTGTCTACTAGAAGATGCATAATTTCCTTGTTGCAGTTTTCCATTCATGATGTCATTCTGCTTTTTGTAGCAGTCTTTAGCGATATGACCCATTTTACCACAATAGTAGCATTCAACATTACTGTTTGCATTTTGGCCTCTTTGCCATCCACCACGACCTCTTTGGCTCCCCCTGCCTCTAGAGTTACCACGTCCTCCTCCATAGGACTGGTTTTCTTGAGTTTGCTGCATATTCTGATTTCTGCCACGGCCTCCAAATCGGCCTCCTCTACCTCTGCCTCTACCTCTTCCAGCATTTGAGTAGAAGACAGCTTCTTTTGAAGTTCCTCCTGAAGAAGATGCACCACCATTTCTCTGTTCCTTAGAAATTAGAAGAGCAATCAACTCCTCAAAATCAGGAAATCTTTCACGAACTGAAATGGATGTCCGAAACTGTGCATATTCCTTTCCTAGACCATTCAAGGTCACGGAAACTAAATCATCATCTTCCACTAGCGACCCAATGGAAGCAAGTGCATCTGCAATCTTCTTCACCTTCATGTGGTAGTCGTTGATGCTCATACTTTCTCTTTGCACATTATGCAACTCTTGCTTGAGCTGCATTTTCCTGGCTTGCGTATTTGTGCTATACATTTTTGACAAAGTATCCCATGCCTCCTTTGGCGTACTTGCATCCTGAATATGCACAATCATAGAGTCTGAAATACTGATAGACAGCCAATACATAACTTTCCTGGCTCTCTCATGCCATGTTTTGAATGCCTGCATTTGCTGTTGATTGGGAACATCAGGAAGAACTGGTTCTTCTTCATTTCCTGCAACAAATTTCCAATATCCTTTTCCCATAAGGAAATTCGTCATTCTAAACTTCCATGCCTGGAAGTTGTTCTTGTCAAGATTTTCAGTGACAATCTGTGAAAGAGAATCAGACGCCATTACAGAATACTGCAAGAAATTCTGTTACTACAAAAAACACAGCTTCACCCTCACAAGGGAAGATCTGCAAAACTGGCGAAAGTGGTATTTGACCACACAGTCACTTCCTAGTGACGATTTTGCATAAATAGGAACCAAGGATGATTCTGAAACTCCCAATGTCTCTGCGCACAAGCATACGATGCAATTTCTACAGTAACTTTTCACCGACCTGTAGAACAGTGGCTACACAGCATAAAACTGAGCCTTTTCCTAAGTGCGTGCAGAAAACTTCCGTCTGCAAAACAGGCCCCGAAATGGCCTCAAATCAAAAAAACAAGGTCGCCGAGGGCTAAAGCCTTCACCCGCAGCATATACTGCCCTCTTGCTTCACCGCGAAGGGCGTCTCAACGTGAGACAATGCACTCCTGCAATTTCCGGCTGTGCTACCTGCAGAGATGTGCTCCCAAAACAGAAAATGAAAGCAACACTGCTCCTCTTACCAGACCACCGCGAGCTTGGCTTGCTTTCTTGAGCTCCTTACCACGAACAAGGCTCTGATACCATGTCAAGATTGTGGGAGAGAAGGAAGGAGTCTCGCTTGAAGCTTTCTTGCTTGCACAATGGGGGAAGACACACAAGGGTGGAGGCTGAAAACAGTTTTCCTCTTCTTAGTTGTGTAAGCCAAAAAAAAACTCTAGTACAAAGAGATAGAAGAACCCTAAATATGGGTCTCAAACCAAACTCAACTAACTAAGGTGGCATACTAACTGAGCCACGAACTAGAGTAGATAAGGATAGCTGTCATCTAGCTATTATTCATGGGCGGTGTACCAACCGCATCTACAACTGACAAGTCGGTGACATAAATGCACAACGGTCACCTTGGCGTATCACGAGTGTTGAGATGGCAAGCTCAACACATGTGGACATGGATGATGGACCGCCTGGTTAGATGGGTCCACACGTCTACACTTAGCACGTCGGTGGTCATTATGACTCTCACATGGCCACTGACTCATTACTTATTATATTCAGGTTGTTACACCTATTTACAACTGGCATAGTTATAGCGCCAGTCGACTAGTGTAGTCGGTTATGCATTGTTTGACTTAGTAGGCCACTTTCCTTTTATGTTGTATCTTATCTATACTTTGTGTACATTGTAAAGAGTGTGGAAGAAGAAGAAGAAATCAGCAAGAAAACGTTTTGGCCTCCATCTCTCTTCTTGTCTCTTGAGTGAGCTTCTCCTTGTGCATTCTGTGTGTGTTCGGCGCAGCATCTTGAGCAACCCCCTCCACCACGCGATTCTTGACATGGTATCAGAGCCGCGCCATTGAGAGAGGCTGATTTCGAAGGTTGAAGCAAAGGAGAAGAAGCAAGGTTCGAGCAAGCAAGCTACGGGTAAGAATCTCTCCCATTCTTCCACTCCTTCTCTTGGATAGTGCCTGTGGAGGCACCAGAAGCAGGGCAGAGCAAAAATCTCAGATTGCAGTGAGATTTGGTGTGCGCGAAGAGCGCTGTATATTCTGCAGATTAGCCCTTTAGGGCTTTCCCGCAGTGATTTTGGCCATTTGAGGCCGTTTCAGGGCCCGTTTTAGAGCTGCAAGGTTGCAGACAGCAGTTTCGGGGTACACTGTGACTTCGACTGTATTGACCGAACGTGGGTGCGCAGGTTACAGATTTCAGATCTGTAAGTTCAAAGGTGTTTATCAGTGAGTAAACACAAGGTTTATCTGCAAACTGGTTGCAGATTGCATGTATTGTTGAGCAGACAGTAAAAAAGGCTGTCTGGTGTATTGCTGTGCACTACAGGTCAAGGGTTGCAGAAGATTTGCTTGCTGTTTGGTATTAGTTTTGTGATAATGGCAGAGAACAGTGGAAGCCCTATCATTGAGAAGCTCGACAAGAACAACTACCCATCATGGAAGTTTCGTGTCACGAACTTCCTTATTGGAAAAGGCCTCTACGAGTTCGTTTCAGGTGAAGAAAAGGAGCCGGAGGTGAGTGATCCTCCAACTGCAGAAGAGACAAAGGCACGAAAGGAATGGAATGCAAAAGACAAGAAGGTCATGTATTGGTTGTCTGCAGTAATTGACAATAACATGCTGGGACACATTAGAAATGCAGAGAATGCATATGCAACTTGGACCATACTTGAAAGTATGTTTTCTGTAAATACAAAGGCACGAAAGATTCAACTCAAGCAAGAGTTGAATACATTGAAGAAAGGAAAGATGTCTATCAATGAGTATGCACTGAAGGTAAGAAGCATTGCAGATGCATTGGCAGCGATTGATGCAATGCCCGATGATGATGATTTGGTGTCGTCTACCTTGGGTGGACTTAACAATGAAAAGGCTTGGAAGTCTTTTGTAACTTCTGTATATGTCAGAAAGCCATTTCCAGATTTCGATGAGTTGGTCTCCCTTATGATCACTGAAGAGATCAACATGCAGAGTGAGACACCTGAAAGAAGTGGTGAACAGGTCCAAGCTTTCTACTCCAGTTCAGGAAGGGGACGTGGCAGGTTCTCTTCAAGAGGCCGTGGTACAGGACGTGGTAGTGACAACCAACAAAACAGATTGAATCAGCAATTTGGCGATATGCAGGTTTCAGGAGGTCGTGCTAACTTTAGAGGCAGGGGGAGCTTTAGAGGAAGAGGTGGATGGCAGAACAGAGGTTCTAACAACTCTGGTATTGTGTGCCACTACTGTGGCAAAACAGGTCATATTGCAGCCCAATGTTATGCTAAGAGAGATGATATCCGCAGTGGTAAGTTGCAGCAAGGAAACTATGTATCGTCTTCACGACAAAATGAAGATAAAAATGAACGTTTGTTCGTTATGCAGCATATGCTGAATGCTGTTACAGGAAAGGGAACACATGAAGATGTTTGGTATGTTGATTCAGGTGCATCCAATCATATGACCAGCCATGCAGAATGGTTTGGGGAGATGCAGGATTTGCAGAATGCAGGCTATGTGCAGACGGGTGATGACTCATGCCACCCAATTTCACACATTGGAAAAGTTCCCTTGTCCTTGCATGATGGTAAGACAAAGAGTCTTTCAGATGTATTGCATGTGCCATCTATTACAAAGAACTTGGTGTCAGTCGGTCAAATGGTAGAGCAAGGGCTGCAAGTCAGATTTAATGCAAAGGGCTGCTTTGTAGAAGACTTCAATGACAAGTGCAGGTTGGTAGCAAAGGGAAGTAGAGTTGGACGTATGTTCACTCTAGATGCTGGAATTCCTACTATGAAAGCTGCTATGTATGCCAAAGGAAAAGGTGTTGTTGCAGACATTGAAATTTGGCACAAACGCATTGGACATGCAAATGTACAAAGGCTGAAATTAATGCAGTCCAAAGGGTTGGTTACAGGTTTGCCTACATTTAAAGTTGCAGAATTTCAGAAGGTATGTGAAGCATGTCAGTTTGGTAAGCAGGCAAGACAACCCTTTTCACATGACAAAGATGTAAGCAGAAATATCCTTGATGTTGTGCATACAGACATTTGGGGGCCTACACAAAATGTATCTCTTGGAGGCAGTTCATACTTTGTCACATTCATTGATGATTGTTCTAGAAAGCTGTGGGTATATTTTATGAAGGAAAAGAGTGAAGCTTTTGAGCACTTTAAAACTTTCAAGGCTGCAGTTGAAAGAGAAACAGGCTTGAAAGTAAAGTGCCTGAGGTCAGATGGAGGGGGAGAGTACCTCTCAAATGAGTTCAGTGATTTTCTGAGGTCTCATGGGATAAAGAGACAGTTCACATGCAGGTATACCCCACAGCAAAATGGGGTTGCAGAAAGGAAAAACAGGCATATTGCAGAAGTTGCACGCGCCTTGATGGCTGAAAAGAATATGCCTAAGCATTTTTGGTCTGAGGCTGTTCATACTGCTGTTTATATTATGAACAGAACTCCCACAGCTGCAGTTCATGGTATGACCCCCGAAGAATGTTTTACAGGTAAGAAGCCTGATGTTTCACACTTGAAAGTATTTGGATGCATTGCGTATGTTCATGTGCCAGATGAGTTGCGGAAGAAACTGGATCCAAAGGCTGAAAAGTGTGTCTTTATTGGATACTCTTTAGAGCAGAAAGGGTATCGCTGTTACAACCCTGTCACATGTAAGTTCAGAGTGAGCAGGGATGTCATCTTTGATGAAATGAGCAGTTGGTATGCATCTAGTGGTGATGCATTGGATGTTGATGATGATCATGACACTCATGTGCAGGCTGAAAGGCAAGAATCACGAACTCTTAGTGGACCAGAGACATCATCTGGTAGTCCTTGGTCTGGGAGACTAAGGAGTACCTCTACATCTTCGGGTGCATCTAGTAGCACTACAGGTAAAGACAAAGGAAAGAATAAAGTGTCAGAAGGCATTGATGCAGTTCTTGATGGAGACTCTAGTGGCTCAGAGAGCTTGGATGATGAGCTTGGCATTCCTTCAGTGAGGACTCCAGGTGTGCAGAGAGCACGTGTTAATGCAAAGACTCCATTGAGTGATCCAGTGGTACGCAGGTCTAGCAGGGTGAGATACCCTGTTAAAAGATTTGGTTTTGAGGGTTATGCAGCTCACCATTATGCTTATATGGTGAAACTAGTTGAGGATGTTGAGCCCACATGTCTTGAGGAGGCTATTGGTCATGCTCATTGGGATGCAGCAATGGATGAGGAGATGGCTGCATTAGAGGCCAATAAGACTTGGGATCTAGTATCATTGCCAAAGGGAAAGAAAGCTATTGGATGTAAGTGGGTTTATAAGATTAAGCACAATGCAGATGGTTCTATTAGCAGGTACAAAGCTAGGCTGGTTGCAAAAGGCTATGCCCAAACATATGGCATAGATTATGATGAAACCTTCAGTCCAGTTGCTAGGATGGCAACTGTCAGATGTGTGATTGCTTTGGCAGCAGCCAAAGGTTGGAGGTTGCAGCAAATGGATGTAAAGAATGCCTTCTTGCATGGTGATTTGCAGGAAGAAGTGTATATGGATCAGCCAGCAGGTTATGAAGATTTAGAGCATCCCACGTATGTGTGCAGGTTGAAGAAGGCACTCTATGGGCTCAAGCAAGCACCAAGAGCATGGTCTGACAAGATCAGAGAGTATCTTGTCAATATTGGCTTTTATGTTTCTGATGCTGATCACTCACTTTATGTGAGAAAGGGAGATGCAGGTTTGGTCATCATAGTCATCTATGTGGATGACTTGATTATTACAGGTGATAGTGATAGTGGGATTGCTGAAGTCAAGGGCTATTTGAAGATGAAGTTTGAGATGAAGGATTTAGGTGAGCTAAGGTACTTCCTTGGCATTGAGGTGATCAGATGTGATGATGGTATATGGCTGTTCCAAAGACAGTATGGCTTGGATATGTTGTCCAAGTATGGTATGACAGCATGCAAACCACTTTCAGTCCCATTGGAGCAGAATGTAAAGCTGAGTGCTGATGTTGGGGATGAGATAGAAGACCCTACTATGTTCAGGAGGATAGTGGGGAGTTTGATCTACATGACCATTACAAGGCCAGACTTGAGCTATGCTGTTGGTCTTGTGAGTCAGTTTATGCAAGTACCTAGAAAGCCACATTTGGATGCAGTCAGACGCATATTGAGATATGTGAAGTCCACATTACATTATGGACTTTTCTATGAGGCAGGTACAGATGTACAGGTGTTTGGATACACAGATGCAGATTGGGCTGGTAGTATGTCTGATAGAAGATCTACCAGCGGATACATGTTCTCTCTTGGTAGTGCAGCTGTTGCATGGAGCAGCAAAAAGCAATCTACAGTTGCTTTGTCGAGTACAGAGGCTGAGTATAGAGGTGCTGCTGTTGCAGCATGTGAGGTAGTATGGCTACAAAAGCTATTGGCTGATTTGGATGTCCAGGTGGAAGGTCCAGTTGTCATTTATTGTGACAACATGAGCAGTATACAGTTGGCTAGGAACCCTGTGTTCCATGCCAGGACAAAACATATTGAGGTACACTACCACTTTGTGAGAGAGAAGGTACTAGCAGGTGAGATTGACTTGGTGTATGTCAGCACACAGGATCAGATAGCTGATATCTTCACGAAGGCATTAGGTACAGAGAAGCTTCAAAAGTTTCGAAGCTTACTTGGAGTTGCAGAGATGCAGTTGAGCTTGAGGGGGAGTGTTGAGATGGCAAGCTCAACACATGTGGACATGGATGATGGACCGCCTGGTTAGATGGGTCCACACGTCTACACTTAGCACGTCGGTGGTCATTATGACTCTCACATGGCCACTGACTCATTACTTATTATATTCAGGTTGTTACACCTATTTACAACTGGCATAGTTATAGCGCCAGTCGACTAGTGTAGTCGGTTATGCATTGTTTGACTTAGTAGGCCACTTTCCTTTTATGTTGTATCTTATCTATACTTTGTGTACATTGTAAAGAGTGTGGAAGAAGAAGAAGAAATCAGCAAGAAAACGTTTTGGCCTCCATCTCTCTTCTTGTCTCTTGAGTGAGCTTCTCCTTGTGCATTCTGTGTGTGTTCGGCGCAGCATCTTGAGCAACCCCCTCCACCACGCGATTCTTGACAACGAGTGGAGCTCGATATCTCAACACAAGTCTCAATCTTGGAACCTAATTCACTTGTGTAACAAACAGTGTCTTTGTCTTCTCCATCATGAGTCCACACTTCTCCTTCCATCCACCATAACTCACTGCCATGTCCTAGATCCCGCATCTTTCACATGCATATGATTGGCCCCCATATGGGCTGAGTTTGGTATTAGTGGGCTCTAACTGTGGTTTGCCAATTTGAATCTAATGATTGTGAGTCAAGATATTAAAATCAGCACCTTCATCGATCAATGCATCAAATGTATGTGTTTGTTGTGGGCAGTGACAGTCACTTGCAGGTAGGCCGAAGCTACAACTTCCTCATCTTCATCTTCACTTTCCATGATAGTTGCCACTTGTACCTTGACAGGGGATTCTAGAAATGGAGACTCGTGTAGTGGGTGTGTGGGAGGATAGTACTTCTTTATGCGACTGCCATTGAAGAAGCCTATGCCCTTACCCTCCAGGGTTTCAAGTTCTACATTACTGGTTTGGTTGATGGTGCCAACTCTAAAAAGTCCTAGTCCTCTAGACTTCATCTTCTGTTTATGACCTTTGATTGAGTACAACAGTACTAAGTCTCCCTATTCAAAATCTCATTGCTTGACGTGCTTGTCAAACCAACTCTTGCATCGTGACTTCTCACATATCATCGCGTGGGTGGCTAGAAGTTGAGTCTTTGATAAGCATTCTAGCTCAATTAGGCACTCTATCCATGCCTCCCTTCCATCCCATCTCTCCTAAAGAGCTATTCTTAAGCTCGAAATAAAGAACTCTATCGGTAGAATTCCTTCAGTTCCGTAGGTCAACCTGAAGGGAGTCTATCCTATAGCTATTTTATAGGCTATCCGATAGGCCTACAAGGTTGCCATTAGTTTGTTATCCCAGTCACTGCGTGAAGGAGAGACTACTTTGGTTAGGACGTTTACTAGAATCTTGTTTGTGGACTTAGCCTAGCCATTCTCTTAAGGGTAGTATGGTGAGAATTTTCATTCAATGATCAGAAAGGTGGACAAGAGGTGAACGATCACTTCATTGATGAATTGCGTGCCCTGATCACTAACCAATTCAATGGGGCATCCATCAATGTCCGCATGTGTTGACTCATCTAGCTAGGCAGTCCACCATCAATGTCCACCATCAATGTCCGCCATCAATGTCCACCATCAATGTCCGCATGTGTTGAGCTTGCCATCTAGCTAGGCAGTCCACCATCAATGTCCGCATGTGTTGAGCTTGCCATCTCAACACTCCCCCTCAAGCTCAATTATATCTTTGCAACTCCAAGTAAGCTTCAAAACTTTCAAAGCTTCTCTGCACCCAATGCCTTTGTGAAAATGTCACCTATCTGATCCTATGTGCTGACATATACCAAGTCAATCTCTCTTGCAAGTACCTTCTCTCTCACAAAGTGGTAGTGCACCTCAATGTGTTTTGTCCTAGCATGGAACACTGGATTCCTAGCTAGCTATATGCTGCTCATGTTGTCACAATGAATGACAACTGGACCATCTCCCTACACGTCCAAATCACCTAATAACTTTTGCAGCCATACCACCTCACATGCTGCCATAACAGCACCTCTATACTCAGCCTCTATACTCGATAAAGCAACTATAGGTTGCTTCTTGCTACTCCATGTAATTGCTGCACTACCAAGGGAAAACATGAATCCACTTGTAGATCTTCTGTCTGACATGCTACCAGCCCAATCTGCATCTATGTATCCAAAGACTTGTGCGTCCTTACCTGCCTCATAAAAAATTCCATAATGTAAAGTGGACTTCACATACCTCAATATACATCGAACTGCATCCAAATGAGACTTTCTAGGTATCTGCATAAATTGACTAATAAGGCCAACAACATAGCTCAAGTCTGGCCTTATGATAGTCATGTAAATCAAACTCCCTACTATCCTCCTAAACATAGTAGGGTCTTCTATCTCATCCCCAACGTCAACACTCAACTTCACATTTTGCTCCAATGGTACTAAAAGAGGCTTACATGTTGTCGTACCATACTTGGATAACATATCCAAGCCATACTGCCTTTGGGATAGCCATATACCATCATCACATCTGATCACCTCAATACCAAGAAAGTATCTCAGCTCACCCAAATCTTTCATCTCAAACTTCTTGTTCAAGAAGTCCTTAACTTCAACAATCCCATTGTCACTGTCACTTGTAATAATCAAGTCATCCACATAGATGACTATGATGACCAAACCTACATCTCCCTTTCTCACATAAAGTGAGTGATCAGCATTAGAAATACAAAATCCAATATTGACAAGATACTCTCCAATCTTGTGAGACCATGCTCTAGGTACTTGCTTCAGCCCATAGAGCGCATTCTTTAACCTGCACACATATGTGGGATGCTCTAAATCCTCATAACCTATTGGCTGCTCCATATACACTTCTTCTTGCAATCCACCATGCAAGAAGGCATTCTTAACATCCAATTGCTACAAACTCAAACCTTTGGCTGTTGCCAAGGCAATCACACATCTAATAGTTGCCATCCTAGCAACTGTACTAAATGTCTCTTCATAATCTATGCCATATGTTTGAGCATAGCCTTTTGCAACTAGCTTGACTTTGTAAACCCACTTACAGCCAATAACTTTCTTACCCTTAGGTAAGGGTACCAAATCCCAAGTCTTATTGGCTTCTAATGCAACCATCTCCCCATCCATTGATGCGTCCCAATGAGCATGACCAATAGCATCCTCAAAACAAGTGGGCTCAACATCCTCAATTAGTTTCACCATATAAGCATAATGGTGAGCTGCATAACCTTCAAAACCAAATCTTTTAACAGGGTATTTGACCCTACTAGATTTGTGTACCATCGGATCACTTAATGGAGCCTTTACATTACTATGAAATCTTTGTACACCTAGTGTCCTAAGGACTGAAGGAATACCAAGCTCATCATCCAAACTCTCCGAACCACTAGAATTTCCATCAAATCCCAAATGACTGGTAGATGCATCATTTCGATCCAGCACTTTCTTCTTTCCTTTGTCCTTCCCTACAACACTTATAGATCCACCTGAAGATGTGGGGCTACTCCTTAGTCTCCCAAACCAAGGGCTCACTATAGATATAGTACCAGATGATATTTCTGGTCCACTAAGACTCCATGATTCTTGTTTTTCTTTCTGCACATAACTGTCATGATCATTATCATCATCTAATACATCACCAGCAGGTGCATACTAGCTGCCCGTCTCATCAAAGATAACATCCCTACTCACTCTGAACTCACCTGTGATAGGGTTATAACAGCAATACCCTTTCTGCTCTAAAGAGTACCCAATAAAAATACATTTTTTAGCCTTTGGATCAAGCTTCTTCCGTAGCTCATCTAGCACATGAACATATGCAACACATCCAAATACCTTCAAGTGAGATACATCGGGTTTCTTGCCAGTAAAGCACTCTTCAGGAGTCATCCCATGAACTGCAGTTGTGGGAGTTTTGTTCATAATGTAGACAGTAGTATGGATAGCCTCAGACCAAAAAATGTTTGGGCATATTCTTTTCAGCCATTAATGCCCGTGTGACTTCTACAATATGCCCATTTTTTCTTTCTGCAACCCCATTTTGCTGTGGAACATACCTGCAAGTACATTGCCTCTTTATTCCATGAGTCCTCAAGAAGCCAGTAAACTCATTAGAGAGGTACTCTCCCCCTCCATATGATCTCAAGAACTTCACTTTTAAGCATGTTTTTGTTTCAACAGCTGTCTTAAAAGATTTGAAGTACTCAAACACATCACTCTTTTCCTTCATGAAGTATACCCATAACTTCCTTGAATAGTCATCAATAAATATGACAAAGTATTTGTTGCCACCAACAAATACATTCTGTGTTGGCCCCCAAACATCTGCATACACTACATCAAGTATTTTTCTACTCACTTCTCTGTCATGCGAGAAGGGTTGTCTTGCCTGCTTAATTACCAAACTGGCATGCTTCATAGACTTTATGCAATTTTGCAACTCTAAAAGAAGGCAACCCTATAACCAATCCTCTGGACTGCATTAATTTCAACCTTTGCACATTTGCATGTCCAATACGTTTATGCCATATTTCAATATATGCAATTACTCCTTTTTCTTTAGCATATATAACAGCATCCATTGCAGGAATTCCAGCATCTAAAGTGAACATTCGGCCAACTCTACTTCCTTTTGCAACCAACCTACACTTATCATTAAAGTCTTCTAAAAAACAACCTTTTGCATTGAATCAGACCTGCAGCACATGCTCTACCATTTGGCCAACAGACACCAGATTCTTTATGATTGATGGCACATGTAATACATATGTTAGGCTCTTTGTCTAGCCATCATACAAGGACAAGGGAACCTTTCCAATGTGTGAAATTGGGTGGCATGAATCATCACCCATCTGCACATAACCTAGATTTTATAGGTCCTGCATCTCTCCAAACCATTCAACATGATTGGTCATATGATTGGATGCACCTAAATCGACATACCATACATCATCATATGTCTCGTTTCCTGTAACTACATTCATCATATGCTGCATAACAAACAAATGCTCATTTTTGTCTTTATTCTGTCATGAAGACGATGCATAGTTTCCTTGCTGCAATTTACCACTACGAATATCATCCTTCTTTGCATAGCAATGGGCTGCAATATGGCTTGTTTTGCCACAATAATGGCAAACAATAGCAGAATTTCTAGAACCTCTATTCTACCATCCTCCTCTTCCTCTAGAGCTTCCCCTACCTCTAAAGTTTCCTCGGCCTCCTAAAACCTGGATTTCACCAAATTGCTGATTGAACCTATTTTGCTAGTTATCGCCAGCACGTCCCATACTACAACCTCTAGAAGGGGATCTACCACATCCTCTTCCTGAACTTGAGTAAAATGCTTGAACCTATTCACCATTTTTTTTCAGATGAGTCACCTTGCATATTGATCTCTTCAGTAATCATGAGAGAGATCAACTCATCAAAATCTGGAAATGGCTTATGTACATATACTGAAGTAACAAATGATTTCCATGCCTTCTCATTGTTAAGGCCACTCAAAGTGGATGAAACCAAATCATCATCATCAAGCATTGCATCAACCGCTACTAAAGCATCTGCAATGCTCCTCACCTTTAACACATACTCATTGGCTGACATTTTTCCTTTCTTCAAGGCATTCAACTCTTGCTTGAGTTGAATCTTTCTTGCCTTTGTATTTACTGAAAACATATTTTCAAAAATTGTCCAAGCTGCATGTGAAGTTTTTGCATTGCTGATATGCCCCAACATCGTATTATCAATGACTGTAGATAACTAGTACATCACCTTTTTGTCGTTCGCATTCCATTCTTTCCATGCTTTTAATTCATCTGCAGTCGGAGGGATACCCAGCTCTGGCTCCTTTTCTTCACCTGAAACAAACTCATAAAGGCCCTTTCCAATGAGGAAGTTTATTACACGGAACTTCCATGAAGGGTAGTTGTTTTTATCAAGCTTCTCAATAATGGGATTTCCACTATTCTCTGCCATTATCACAAACAAGGATACAATACAACAAGCTAGTCTTCTGCAATCTTTCACAACACGTGCCATAGCAATATACCAAGCAACCTTTTTCACTGATTGCTCAATAGTACATGTAATCTGCAACCTATTTGCAGATAAACCTTATGTTTGCTTCTTGCAAACACCTCAAAAATTACAGATTCAAAATCTGTAACCTGTGCACCCACTTTCAATCAAAATAGCCGAAATCACAGTGTACCCTAAAACGGGGCCTGAAACAGCCTCAGATGCCCAAAATAATTGCGAGACAGCCCTAAAGGGCTAATCTCCAGAATATACAGTGCTCTGCTCGTACACCAAATCTCACAGCAATCTGAGATTTTCGCTCTGCCCTGCTTTCGGTGCCTCCACAGGCACTATCCAAGAGAGAGTGGAAGAATGGGAGAGCTTCTTACCCGTTGTGTGCTTGCTCGAACCTTCTTCTTCTCCTTCACTTCAGCCTTCAAAATTAGCCTCTCTCAATGGCGTAGCTCTGATACCATGTCAAGAATCGCACGGTGGGGGGATTTGCTTGAGTTGCTGTGACAAACACACATTGTATACACAAGAGGAAGCTCACTCAAGAACACAAGAAGAGAGATGGAGGCCAAAAACATTTTCTTGCTGATTTCTTCTTCTTCACCCACTATACAATACACAAAGCATAGATAAGATACAACATAAAGGAAAGTGGCCTTCTAAGTCAAACAGTGCATAATCGACTACACTAATCAACTAGCGTTATATCTTTGCCAGCCGTAGGGAGGTGTAACAAACCAAATATAATAAGTGATAAGTCAGTGGCCATGTGAGTATCATAATGACCACCAACATGCTAAGTGTAGGCGTGCGGACTCATCTAGCCAAGTGTTCCATCATCAATGTCCGCATGTGTTGAGCTTGCCACCTCAACATATGATATGATGGTAGTGACATTGAATGGAGTTGGCATGTGTTGAGCTTGCCACCTCAACATATGATATGATGGCAGTGACATTGAATGGACTTGGCAAAGGGTATAAAGAATTTGATACGTCTATTCCTATGAGAGTTGAATCCCCTGATTGGGATGAGCTGATTGCTTTGCTACTACATGAGGAAGTTAAGCTTGGGCTAAATACAGGTTCTAGTACGTCTCAAAGCAGCAAAGACACTCTTCTTTACTCTAGCCAGCGTGCTAGAGGCGGAAAACGCTATGGCTCTTTTCAAGGTCAAGGAGACACTCGAAACACTTATGGATAGCATCAGCACAATGCCTGGCATGGCACAAATACACAGGGTCAGCATGGATCTGGTGGCTTTAGAGAGATAGGGGGAGATCACCCCATGGTAGAGATGGTGGATCTGGTTCATGGCAATCAAATGATTAGCCAAACAGAGATAAAGGGCTGTCATTACTGTGGCAGATATGGACACATTGCAAAGGATTGTTACAAGAAGCAAGGAGATATGAAGGAAAAGGGCAAACAACATGGGCACTATGCATCTTCTAGCAGTGCTCATGATGAGCAGGTTGACAGATTGTTTTCCATGCAACATGTGTCTAGGAATACATCTAGGCAGAACAAAGATGAGAGATGGTACATTGATTTAGGGGCTTCAAATCATATGACACCCCACGGAGAATGGTTTGATGAGATGGTTGCAAGTTCACATGGTTATGTGTGTACTAGGGATGAAACCCAACATGACATTCAGCACACAGGAATTATTCTGTTGATGCCTAATGGCAATAAAAAGAGCCTGCATGATGTACTACATGTACCTACAATAAGCAATAATCTTTTTTCAATTGGACAAATGGCAGAGCAGAATCTGCAGGTGAGATTTAATAGAGATGGATGCTTTGTTGAAGAATATGGTAATGGCTGCAAATTGATTGCTAAAGGCCAAAGAGATGGCAGAATGTTTACTCTTGATGCATCAATTCCAAAATTGAAAGAAACCATGTTTCCACATGATGATGATGCTATACGGGATGTTGAGATATTGCATAAGAGGATTGGCCATGTGAATGTACAAAAGGTAAAATCTATGCAACAGAAGAAGATTGTGCTTGGACTGCCTAAGTTCAAGTATCATGACTTTGGACATGTATGTGATGCATGTTAGTTTGGAAAGCAAGCAAGGTTTCCATTTATGAGACATGTACGGAATATCTCACGACCCTTGCATTTGGTACATTCAGATGTATGGGGGTCCATCTCATAATGCTTCGTTTGGTAGTGCTCATTACTATGTATCCTTCATTGATGATTTTAGCAAGGTATACTTGGCTTTACATACTCAAACATAAGGATGATGTGTTTGATGCATTCAAGGACTTCAACAAGCATGCTGAAAATGTGTTGAGCTGTAAAATTTCATGTCTTAGATCAGATGGAGGTGGAGAATATGTTTCTAATTACTTTGACATGTACCTTGCTAAACATGGTATCAGAAGACAATTAACTTGCAGCTATATACACAGCAAAATGGTGTAGCATAAAGGAAAAATAGGGTACTAATGGAATCGGCAAGAGCTATGTTGAATGAGAAGAGTTTGCCAAATGGTTATTGGGCTGAAGCAGTAGTGACTATTGTCTATGTGTTGAATAGAGCCCCTACAGTAGGGATTCATGATGTAACTCCATATGAGAAGTTGTGTGGTCATAAGTCAGACATTTCACACTTGAAAGTATTTGGTAGGATTGCATATGTGCATGTTCCTAATGAAAAGAGGAAGAAGTCGAATCCTAAAGTTGTAAAAAGTGTGCTCCTTGGTTATGCACGAGACTGGAAATCTTACATGTGTTATGTACAGTCTACACATGAGACATTCATTATCAGAGATGTTGTTTTTTATGAGTTGGCATCATGGTATTGTAATCCTGATGCAGTGGCTATTGATGGATCAGTCAGCACAAGTAATGCTAAAAATACACCTATAGTGAGTACATATATGAGTGGTCCTACAGGTGATGGGTCATCTACAGTGTCCTTGGTCAGGACGCTTGTGGAGCCGTACTCCTACATCCACTGACACGAATATGTCAGTGAGGGGAAGATTGGATAAGGGAAAAGAAAAGATGCTTGAGAATGTGACAGGTCCACTTACAACAGGTTATGAGTCATCTAACAACAACACTTTGGATAGTGAGTTGGGCATTTCATCTGTTATGACGCCTGGAGCAAGGCAGAGTCATTATGTACCACCTCATGAGAGGCAAGCTCATAGTGAGCCACAGTTATAGAGATCTGAGAGAGTCAAAAAACTAGTTGACACGTTTACATACACTAGTTATTCAACCCACCATTATGCATATATGGCTAGTGTAATAGGTTACAAAGAACCTACAAAGTTTGATGATGCAATTACATATGATAATTGGTGTGCTGCCATGGATGAGGAGTATGCGGCCCTAGCTGAAAATGAGACACACGACTTGGTTGAGTTGCCTGAAGGCAAAGTTCCCATTGGCTGCAAATGGGTGTACAAGGTTAAGTGCAAGTCAGATGGTTTATTAGAATGCTATAAGACTAGGCTAGTGCAAAAGGGTATGCACATCAATATGGCCTTAACTATGAGGAGACTTTCAATCCAGTAGCTAAAATGGCAACAATCAGAATTATCATTGCTTTGGCAGCATGCAAAGGTTGGAAATTATGGCAAATGGACGTCAAGAATTCTTTCTTGAATGTTGATTTGGTTGAGGAAGTATATGTGGAGCAGCTTGAAGGCTATGTTCGCCCAAACTTTCCTACACATGTATGTAAGCTGAGAAAGGCTTTATATGGATTGAAACAGGCACCTAGAGCATGGAATGCTCGGATCAACAGTTATTTACAGCAATATGGATTTAGATTGGGTGATGCACATCACAATCTATTCATGAAGAAGACAGATCATGGATATGTGTTTCTAGTGGTTTACGTAGATGATTTATCATCACTGGAGATGACGAAGAGGGCATTGCTGAAATTAAATCATGTTTACAAGCTAAATTTAGATTCAAAGACCTTGGTGAACTAAAGTATTTTCTTGGGATTGAGGTAGTCTCTACGCCTCAAGGTATATGGCTGCTATAGAAGCAGTATGCTCATGACATGTTACAAAAGTATGGTATGGCTGAATGCAAGCCTATGGAGACACCTCTTGATTAGAATGTCAAGCTGCAAATTGATGTTGGGAATGACATAGAGAATGTGACCATGTATTGACGGATAGTGGGCATCTTGATATACTTGACTATTACCCATCATGACTTATGTTATATAGTGGGGCTGATTAGTCAGTTCATGAAGAAGCCTCGGAAATCACATTTAGATGCATTCAAGAGGATCATGAGATATGTAAAGGGTACTACAAATTATGGGATATTTTATGCATATGGAAAATCCCTTGACTTGACATGGTTTGCTGATGCTGATTGGGCTAGTTGTGCCTATGACAAGAGGTCAACCAATGGTTATGCATTTGGATTGGGCAACAGTATGATTAGTTGGCAAAGTAAGAAACAACCTATTGCATTGTTTAGTACAGAAGCTGAATACAGAGGAGCTGCCTTAGCGGCTTGCGAAGCAGTTTGGTTGATGGAACTACTGAAAGACTTGGGAATACAGCTGGAAAGCAAAGTGAGATTGCATTGTGATAACCTCAGCAATGTTATGTTGGCTACCAATCATGTCTACCATGCTAGGTCCAAACATATTGAGGTTCACTACCATTTCACCAGAGAAATGGTTCTTACTGACTTGATTCATGCAAAGACTAAAGACCAAGTAGCAGATATATTTACCAAGTCTCTTGGTAAATAAAAGTTCATATAATTTAGACAGCTATTTGGAGTTTATCAGATGGTTTGAGCTTGAGAGGGAGTGTTAGAATATCAAGCTCATGTTACTCTTCAGTCAGTCTATCTTTATGTGTGTGACCAACATTAGCTGGATACAGCTATACACGTGTGTGACATTCAATAAGTTGGTGTAGTCGGTGACTTAATCACAATTAGTCTCGATTAGTCATACCTATGTATGTATGTCTCTTTTAATTTGTATGATGGAAGAATAATGGAAGAAGAATAACAATGAGCTAAGGCTCATCTTATGCTCCACTCTGTCTCTCACCCTCTCTTCCAACAAGACCCAATGAAGTCAATCCCCCACTTCTCAAATGGTTGTCTTGCGATAATTGGGCTTAACTACATTTTGTCATTACAAATAGATACCTTGGTCCGTTGGCACTTGTTGCAGTGCTTGACGAATTGTGTTGCATTTCGAAAAAGAGTAGGCCACCACAGTTGAGACTGCAACACCTTGCAAGCTATCGCATCTCCACTGAAGTGTCCTCCTACAATTCCCCCATGTTCCTCTACAAGTACATCATGCATTTCATGCTCACACATGCATCTTCACATCAACCCATCTTGCCCTAGCCTATAGAGTTGGTATGCTATCTGATAGGGTTGGAATTTAAGAATGAGTCGCTTAAATCAAGCTTTTTTGATGGGTCTTTTGGGCAGCCCGTGTTCAAGCACTTGGACTATGTCATCTACCCAATATGGCATCAAGTCAGCTCTAAACAAATCTAGTTTGCTAGACATGTTAAACATATGTGCACCTGAAAATTAGTTCGTAATGCCTTGTCCAGTGGCTTCTCTAGTGGGTATGCAAGACATATGGTCATCCATGTAGTGTTGCTTTCCTTTGCATACAACCACAGAGAAGTCAAATTCTAAGAGCAACAGTAACCATCGAGAAATGCATCCTATAGCACATAGTTTATTCATGAGATAAGGCAAGGCTTGATGGTCAACAAAGAAGGTAAAAGGCATAGCCAAAAGATAATGCCAAAATTTCTTTACAAAAAACACCATGGCTAAACCCTCTCTCTCTATCATTGAGTAGTTCATTTCCGTACCCGTGAGTTGTTTGCTAGCAAAGCTCAGTGGATAGTTGAGATTGTGTTCACCAAGCTAGTATGGCACAGCTCCCACGGCAAACTTCAAAGTGTAAATGTGAACGTGGAAGATTATGGTCCAGTCAGGGGCTCATAGGATTGGTGCTATGGTTAGAGCCTTCTTTAATTCCTCGTATGCGCGCTAGCATTCCTCGGTCCATTCAAATATTACCAGCAACTTGTACAGAAGTCTAGCAATCAATGCATAGTTCAATACAAATCTCCGATAATTCCCCCATATGGCATAGGAAGCACTAAACTCCCTTGTAATTAGATGGTGGTGGTAGATTGACAATAATCCTGACTTTCAAAAAGTCCATGGCAATGCGATTCTTTGACACCACGTGCCCTAGGATACATCCATGTTTTACCCAGAACTTGCACTTCAAGGGATTCAATGAGAGATGATATAATCAACATCATTCAAAGATCGGAGTTTGTCTAAGTGTTCCTTCCAATTAGAGTGAACACACAGATCATCAACAAATACTTCTAACTCTTTCCTAAGCATGTCTTTGAATACGACACACATGAGTCTTTGGAATGTGGCTGGTGCATCTTGTGCCTATCATCAGGATGTACTTGGACCTGATTGTACCTTGGTTTTAGGCCTCTTTACCAACTACTCGCTTATATGCTTAGTGTACAAAAATGGGTAATTATCTCTCTTGGTAGCAGCTTTGACTTTCTTATAGTTGATGCACACTCTAATCTTTCTATTTTTCTTCAGAACGGTCACTATGGGTGAGACCCAGTCGGTATGCTCAATCTTGTAAATGAATCCTTCTCTCAACAGTTTATCAATTTCTTCTTTGAAAACGTGAGAGTGCTCGAGATTCATAGGATACGGTCGCTGCTTGACCGACATTGCATCAAGGGTCATGGGTATATTGTGAGAGTCGCTACACTTGAATCTACCCCTTTTAGCTCATCGAGAGACCAAGCAAAGATGTCTATACACTCCCATAAGAGAGCAATGAGATTGGCTTCCTCCTCCTCAATCAAGTCATCGGCTATAAAGACAGATCGAGGTGTCACCCCTTCCTTAGCTAGATTAACCTCCTTGGGCTATCCCTTCTATTGGTTCACTTTCTTGCCCTTGTTGTTTAGCTCCTAGCAAGATCACTACCCTATTACCTTTCTTAGACTTTGTGAATCATTTCGGTAGGTCTTGCGATTCTTCAGCTATACTGTCCCCTTCATTCCTCCTTCAACCTTCGACGCCCTTAGGTGGATTGGTAGGTCCCTTGGTACGTTTGGTCTTAGGTGGTTGAGGTATCTTAGGATCACTATTCGAGCTTACTTTTGACTCGGAATCAAACTCTCTACCTTCGCTAGAAGAGAGAGTCTCTCCCGGTGGGCGTAGCTCAGATGGTGACTATGTCTTGAATAATGAGGTGGCAGTTAGTTGGGCTAGGCATGGTTGCTCATAGTCAATTGCACCTATGTGCTCCAACCATGTGTGATCGCAATCCATGCGCATGACTCCTCTCTCGATTCTAAAAGTGTTATTCTTTTGAGGTTTGGAGTCTGCCCATATTTGCTCAATTACATGTCCCTCAGTGTCGTATTCTATCATGTCAATTTCCCTTTTGATTTTCTCGTTGGTAGAACAATAGTCTTTGTACTCATCATCCAAACTATTTCCCTCTAACTGCTCATCATCTCCTAGGTTCTCGTCTCTAGCCTCACTCTCAGGACTAGGGCCCAATTATACATCAAGTTTAGGTCATGCACCTTAGTCCACTTCCACTTAGGTTCGTTCATGAGATCCTTGAGAGGTTTCAAGTTAGCGGTAGGGTTGTTGGCTAACTTGCCCATCATGTACTCCAAGACCTCATGGAGTTCTAGCCTATTGCTAAGAACATGGAATGTGATGTCAAGATTGTGGGAGAGAAGGAAGGAGTCTCGCTTGAAGCTTTCTTGCTTGCACAATGGGGGAAGACACACAAGGGTGGAGGCTGAAAACAGTTTTCCTCTTCTTAGTTGTGTAAGCCAAAAGAACTCAAGTACAAAGAAATAGAAGAACCCTCTATATGGGTCTCAAACCAAACTCAACTAACTAAGGTGGCATACTAACTGAGCCACGAACTAGAGTAGATAAGGATAGCTATCATGTAGCTATTATTCATGGGCGGTGTACCAACCGCATCTGCAACTAACACGTCGGTGACATAAATGCACAACGGTCACCCTGGCGTATCACGAGTGGAGCTCGATATCTCAACACTCCCCCTCGAGCTCAATCCCAATTCCTGCACACCAAGTAGGTCTCTGAACTTGCGCAACTTCTCTGCGCCCAATGCCTTCGTGAATATGTCAGCTACCTGATCCTTTGTGCTGACATAAACTAGATCAATAAGACCTAGTAAAACCCTCTCTCGCACATAGTGATAATGCACCTCAATGTGCTTTGTTCTAGCATGATAGACTGGGTTATTTGCCAAGTGTATACTACTCATGTTGTCACAATAAATGACAACTGGCCCATCTGTAGACTGATGCATATCATAAAGTAGCTTATGTAACCAAGCTACCTCACATGCAGCCATTGCTGCACCCCTGTACTCAGCCTCTGTGCTCGACAAGGCAACTGTAGGCTGTTTCTTGCTGCTCCAAGTGACTGCAGCACTCCCAAAAGAGAACACATATCCACTGGTAGATCGTCTATCAGAAATGCTACCAGCCCAATCAGCATCAGTGTATCCATGCAGCTGTATCTGAACCCCAGTCTCATAAAATAGTCCATACTGCAATGTGGACTTCACATACCTGAGTATGCGTCTAGCCGCATCCAAATGCGATTTCCTTGGAGCCTGCATAAACTGACTTACCAATCCAACAGCATAGCTCAAATCTGGCCTGGTAATAGTCATATAAATCAAGCTTCCTACTATGCGTCTGTACATAGTAGGGTCTTCCAGAAGCTCACCTGCATCTGCACTCAGCTTCACATTCTGCTCCAAAGGAACTGAAATAGGCTTACAGCCTGTCATCCCATATTTGGACAGCATGTCCAATCCATACTGCCTCTACAAGAGCTGTATCCCACTTGGTGATCTAATCACCTCAATGCCCAAGAAATAACGCAGCTCTCCCAAATCCTTCATCTCAAACTTCTGCTTCAATAGCATTTTCACATGAAGGATATCTTCATCACTGTCACCTGTCATAATCAAATCATCAACATAAATGACAAGTAGCATAATACCTTTCTCTGTTTTTCTCACATAAAGTGAGAAATCTGCCTTGGAAATCTGAAAGCCAATAGTGACAAGATACTGTCCTATCTTGTCAGACCATGCTCTAGGTGCTTGCTTCAAGCCATACAAGGCTTTCTTCAACCTGCAAACAAACTGAGGATGAACATCATGCACATAACCTGGTGGCTGCTCCATATAGACCTCTTCTTGCAAATCACCATGCAAGAAGGCATTCTTTACATCCATCTGATGTAAAGACCATCCCTTTGATGCAGCCATAGCAATGACTGCTCTTACGGTTGCCATCCTTGCAACCGGACTGAATGTTTCTTCATAGTCAATGCCATATGTTTGTGCATACCCCTTGACTACTAATCTTGCCTTGTATCTGTTCACAGAACCATCTGCATTGTGCTTCACCTTATAAACCCATTTACAGCCAATTGCATTTTTACCTTTAGGCAAAGGTACCAATTCCCATGTAGCATTTGCTTCCAAGGCATCCATTTCTTCATCCATGGCTTTCTCCCATTTTTCTTTTCCCATGGCTTCCTCAAAAGAAGTGGGTTCTGATTCCTGTATCACTTTCACCATATATGCATAGTGAATGGCTGTAAATCCATCATATTTCAGCCTATCCACAAGATATCTAGTTCTCGTAGACCTGCGCAAAGTAGGTTCACTCCCAGGTGCTCTCAAAACATCCCTGGTCTTCCTTACTCCAGGTGTAACAATAGAAGGAATACCCAACTCATCATCAATGCTCTGTTCTGAGCCACTGGATTCACCATCCACATAAGAGTGACCTGCATTCACATCAAACATGGGCTGATCAACCTTCTCTTTTCCTTTTCGTGATACCTGCATACCACTATCTGCATTACTTTGAGAAGATTCTCCTGATCTCAATCTGCCTGTCCATGGTGAAGAATGTGAACCACTGCTAGAGGACGCTCCAGGTCCACTAATATTTTGTGACTGCTGCTGTGAATTTTGTGCAGCATTACCATTTTGTGCATCTACATCATCAATCACATTTACTGGTTTATACCAGCTACTCATCTCATCAAAAACAACATCTCTGCTCACTGTAAACTTACGAGTAGAAGGGTTATAGCATCTATACCCTTTTTGCTGCAGAGAATAACCAATAAAGATGCACTTCTCAGCTTTTGGATCCAACTTGGATCTCAGCTCATCTGGCACATGTACATAGGCAATGCAACCAAAGATTTTCAAATGAGAAATATCTGGTTTCCTACCAGTATACCTCTCCTCTGGAGTCATTCCATGTATTGCTGCAGTGGGAGTCCTGTTCATTATGTAGACTACTGTAGCAACTGCTTCAGCCCAATAAAAATCTGGCAGGTCTTTTTCATTGAGCATGGCACGAGACACCTCTCCAATATGTCTGTTTTTTCTTTCTGCAATTCCATTTTGTTGTGGGGTATAACTGCATGAATATTGCTGCTTTATGCCATGCTCCTGCAGGAACCTTGCAAACTCATTTGAGAGGTACTCTCCCCCTCCATCTGACCTTAGGCATTTTATCTGCAGGCCTGTTTCTTTTTCAACCATAGCTTTAAGAGTTTTGAAATGCCCAAAAACTTCACTTTTCTTTTTCATAAAATACACCCAAACTTTTCTGCTATAGTCATCAATAAAAGTGACAAAATAATGACAGCCTCCAAGAGATGCAGCTTTAGTAGTCCACACATCAGAGTGGATTAATTCCAATGGCTTCTCACTCTCTTGAACATGTCTAGGAAATGGTTTCCTTGCCTGTTTTCCAAACTGACAGGCTTCACATACCTTATGCATTTCTGCAACCTTGAATTTGGGCAATCCTGCAACAATATTTTGGGCCTGCATTGATTTAAGTCGCTGTACATTAACATGACCAATGCGTTTATGCCAGATATCAATATCTGCGACTACACCGGTCCCATGTGCAAACATTGCTGCACTCAATTCAGACATGTCTGCATCCAACGTAAACATTCTGCCCTTCTTCTTTCCTTTTACTATCAAGCGACCTTTATTTTTCATATCCTCAACAAAGCATCCATGAGGATTAAATCTGACCTGCAAGCCCTGTTCAACCATTTGACCAACAGAAACCAGATTCTTGGTGATATTCGGGACATGAAATACATCGGACAGGTATTTCTTTTTCCCATCCTGCATAGACAAGGGAATTTTTCCAATCTGCACAATAGGATGTGCAGTATCATCACCAGTCTCCACAAATCCTGGTTTTTCCATTTTCCTTGCATCCTCCATCCATTCTGCATGACCTGTCATGTGGTTTGATGCACCTGAGTCAACATACCATACATCATTGCTTTCTTCTGCACTTGTCACAGAATTGTTCATGTGCTGCACCATGAACAAATGCTCATTTCTGTCATCACCCTGTCTACTAGAAGATGCATAATTCCCTTGTTGCAGTTTTCCATTCATGATGTCATTCTGCTTTTTATAGCAGTCTTTAGCCATATGACCCATTTTACCACAGTAGTAGCATTCAACATTACTGTTTGCATTTTGGCCTCTCTGCCATCCACCACGACCTCTTTGGCTCCCCCTGCCTCTAGAGTTACCACGTCCTCCTCCATAGGACTGGTTTTCTTGTGTTTGCTGCATATTCTGATTTCTACCACGGCCTCCAAATCGGCCTCCTCTACCTCTGCCTCTACCTCTTCCAGCATTTGAGTAGAAGACAGCTTCTTTTGAAGTTCCTCCTGAAGAAGATGCACCACCATTTCTTTGCTCCTCGGAAATTAGAAGAGCAATCAGCTCCTCAAAATCAGGAAATCTTTCACGAACTGAAATGGATGTCCGAAACTGTGCATATTCCTTTCCTAGACCATTCAAGGTCACAGAAACTAAATCATCATCTTCCACTGGCGACCCAATGGAAGCAAGTGCATCTGCAATCTTCTTCACCTTCATGTGGTAGTCATTGATGCTCATATTTTCTCTTTGCACATTATGCAACTCTTGCTTGAGCTGCATTTTCCTGGCTTGCGTATTTGTGCTATACATTTTTGACAAAGTATCCCATGCCTCCTTTGGCGTACTTGCATCCTGAATATGCACAATCATAGAGTCTGAAATACTGATAGACAGCCAGTACATAACTTTCCTGGCTCTCTCGTGCCATGCTTTGAATGCTTGCATTTGCTGTTGATTGGGAACATCAGGAAGAACTGGTTCTTCTTCATTTCCTGCAACAAATTCCCAATATCCTTTTCCCATAAGGAAATTCGTCATTCTAAACTTCCATGCCTGGAAGTTGTTCTTGTCAAGCTTTTCAGTAACAATCTGTGAAAGAGAATCAGACGCCATTACAGAATACTGCAAAAAATTCTGTCACTGCAAAAAACACAGCTTCACCCTCACAAGGGCAAATCTACAAAACTGGCGAAAGTGGTATTTGACCACACAGTCACTTCCTAGTGACGATTTTGCATAAACAGAAGCCAAGGATGATTCTGTAACTCCCAATGTCTCTGCGCACAAGCATACGATGCAATTTCTGTGGTAACTTTTCACCGACCTGTAGAACAGTGGTCGCACAGCATAAAACAGGGCTTTTTCCTGAGTGCGTGCAGAAAACTTCCGCCTCCAAAACAGGCCCCGAAATGGCCTCAAATCAAAAAAACAGGGTCGCCAAAAGCTAAAGCTCTCTCCCGCAGCATATACTGCCCTCTTGCTTCAGCGCGAAGGGCGTCTCAACCTGAGACAATGTACTCCTGCAATTTCCGGCTGTGCTACCTGTAGAGATCTGCTCCCAAAACAGAAAATGAAAGCAACACTGCTCCTCTTACCAGAACACCGCGAGCTTGGCTTGCTTTCTTGAGCTCCTTACCACGAACAAGGCTCTGATACCATGTCAAGATTGTGGGAGAGAAGGAAGGAGTCTCGCTTGAAGCTTTCTTGCTTGCACAATGGGGGAAGACACACAAGGGTGGAGGCTGAAAACAGTTTTCCTCTTCTTAGTTGTGTAAGCCAAAAGAACTCAAGTACAAAGAAATAGAAGAACCCTCTATATGGGTCT
The DNA here is from genome assembly GCF_053477565.2 of Lygodium microphyllum. Classification (NCBI taxonomy): domain Eukaryota; kingdom Viridiplantae; phylum Streptophyta; class Polypodiopsida; order Schizaeales; family Lygodiaceae; genus Lygodium; species Lygodium microphyllum. The sequence goes on from NC_141138.1 coordinate 14,884,476, forward strand.
CAAACCAAACTCAACTAACTAAGGTGGCATACTAACTGAGCCACGAACTAGAGTAGATAAGGATAGCTATCATGTAGCTATTATTCATGGGCGGTGTACCAACCGCATCTGCAACTAACACGTCGATGACATAAATGCACAACGGTCACCCTGGCGTATCACGAGTGGAGCTCGATATCTCAACATGTGATAGGTTTGGATCGACTGCAAGAGCTTCTGACCATCATGTAGAGTGGCACTACAAGCTCCTTCTTCAGCACTCTCACTTAGGGTTCTCGATTACCCATCTAAGTTTCAGGGTCTTCTCCTACTGGTGGGTTCATTCAATTTCTTAAGTCTCAGTGAGCTCCTTGGTATTTGTCATCACTCTGTGTGTGTGTGTGTGTGTGTGTGTGTGTGTGTATGTGTGTGTGTGTGTGTGTGTGTGTGTGTGTGTGTGTGTGTGTGTGTGTGTGTGTGTGTGTGTGTGTGTGTGTGTGTGTGTGTGTGTGTGTGTGTGTGTGTGTGTGTGTGTGTGTGTGTGTGTGTGTGTGTGTGTGTGTGTGTGCGCGCGCGCGCTCTTTTCCGTGCACTGTGTGAAATCAGACTTTTAGCTTTTCTTTAGGTGCACTTCAAGTGTCGAAAAATAATGTGGGGTGCAATGCAAAATGGTAAATGTAGCTTAGCACTCCCGTCTATATTCTCGACCTAATAAGCCTTTAAGTTCAATTGCGTTGGCCACTCTCACTGGTCTCTAGGCTCTATGCTGCATCTTTCTGCTCAGTCAAGGTCTAATTGAGAGTCTACAGCTCAGTTTGGCAATCTCAACAGGGTGGACAGCTAGCAAGTTGGCTAGCATCATCGCTAGAGCTGCAATTCACTGGTTCTCTAGTTTTTGCACTAGAAAGGTATTATGTTCATCTGTATTATGTTCATCTATATTGCTGCTAAGGGTTTGTCCAGCTATGGCCCAGGTCAGTCAGGGTCTACAAATGTCAAATCTGACAAATTCTAGATTCAACCCAGCTGGACTAAATTGCAAGGTCTAAGTGCCAAATTTTGCCCGTCTGAGTGGTCTAGGGTCGAATCTAAGGGCCGATGTCCAAGGGCCAAACATAAGGCTGCCCGTCCAAATGCCATGTGGCAAGGTGGGCCAAATGGTTGATTGTTTAAATCGGCCGGGTTGAATATTGTGGTCCAAGTGGTGGTTAGGCTAAATTAGCTGAGCCGAATGGCCAAAGGCCGAGTGAGATGGGGCCGAATCAAGTGGGCCAAATTTCAGGTGGCCAAGTCCAGTTGGGTCGAGTGGGCCAAATGTGAGTGGTGATTCTGGGGTTCGGCCCGAAGAAGTGGTTGTCCAAGTCTGGGACTCGGACAAGCCAAGTGCGATGGCACATGGCAACAGTGAAGACCATTTTCACTTTGTTTGCACAATCTATAGTATACTAGGTGGCAAGCACTTCTAGAATAGATCAATGGACAAAAGTTAAGGTATGTATATACCTGACATGCTCAAAAAACTCTGGAACAAATCGATCGATCTGTTGCAAGGGCTTGGTCTCTCTCTCTCTCTCTCTCTCTCTCTCTCTCTCTCTCTCTCTCTCTCTCTCTCTCTCTCTCTCTCTCTCTCTCTCTCTCTCTCTCTCTCTCTCTCTCTCTCTCTCTCTCTCTCTCTCTCTCTCTCTCTCTCTCTCTCTCTCTCTCTCTCTCTCTCTCTCTCTCTCTCTCTCTCTCTCTCTCTCTCTCTCTCTCTCTCTCTCTCTCTCTCTCTCTCTCTCTCTCTCTCTCTCTCTCTCTCTCTCTCTCTCTCTCTCTCTCTCTCTCAAAATGCTATTGTTGCAAATGAGCTCTCCCTTCTCCTCTTGGGTTTTAAACCCTTGCCCAATCCCGATCACTCCCCTTGCAACATTAACACATCTAAGCACTCTTTTTCCCCATTTCTTCCCTGCTTGTGCCCTGTTTGGGCCTATTTTACATCAAAAACCCTAAAGCTTTTCACTTCAATTTCTCAATCCTATCCTACTCTAAATGCAACCAAAATCAAAACCCAAATACTAAAATGATTCCTCATGCTTTCCTAATCATCAAAAAGCTGAAATACTTACTTGTTGCAAATATTAAATCCCCAAAATTGCCTACCTATCTCAAGCTCTCATTTGAGGGTGAAACCCTTACTTTGTCACTTGATTTGAGGCACACAAGTGCTAAAGCTTGAATCCGTTGGTCCTGGCAAAACAGAACCAAAATGTAGTGGGATCTCAAGCTCAACTAGAAAGACCCATGGATTGCTTATTTCTTCAAGTGTTTCAAGCAAGCACAAATGGCTATCTCTCACCTAGCTGATGCGCCTTCAATCCTATGGGGGTGTAGTGAGCTTAACTTGATGCCCGAATGAGTAGCCTCCTCCCTCAAGCGACCTGGTAACTCCATGATTCGTGATGCAAGCTCAAGCATCCTCAAGCCTCCACCTTCAAGCTCCATTCTCCATAACCATGCACAAGATAAGAGAAGAGAAGAGAAGAGAAGAAGAGAGGAGATGATGGAGAGCTTCTTCTCCTCAATCACTCACCCTCACACTCTCACACTCCCTCTCTCAAGCACACATAAGTAAGCAAGAAGGAGAGAAGAAGAGAAGAAGAAGAGATCTCTTTTGCCAGACACCAAGGAATGAGCTTCTCATTCACTTTTGAGTTTATATACAAAACTCTAATCCCTTTTGGGTGGTCATTCCCTTTTTTACATGGTCAGCCATGGCCTAGGCCCTCTTTCCTATTGTCCTCCTATCTTCCTAGCTTCCTTCCTACCGCTCGTCTACCCTTACAATTTGCACAGGAGGGAGCCTAGCACTCTTTTACAAGGAATTTGGCTGCACCTTTACGTTCAAAGGTACACCTTCTCTTTTTTAGCACTTTTTTGGGTCCAATGGCTGCACCTTGGACTTCTTGTGGCCATGCTTGTGCTTTTGGGCGTTTCTAGGTCCGATTTCCTTTTGGGCCGTCTCTTTCAGCTCCCGACCTATGCTTTTTCACTTTTTCTTATGCTGAGGTTAACAACAAAGTAAACATAGCTTGGTCAACCATGATGAGTTTGTGGATGTTGTTCAGCCTTTACTTTCATGTACAAAAGAGATAAATCCTCACAAGATATCTATGACACTTTTTTGCCTCTATTTAGTGGTGTGCAATCACATATAGTACCAAATGAGGTAGTTTTTCAGCCTATACACATTTCTAATGATAATACCATAGACCAACATACTTTTGATGTGGATGTGAATGATGCACTTCTTGATGGGAGAGTAGATATTGAGCAATCCAGGGGTAAGTCAAAGTGGCTAGTCCAAACACTGCATGATAGTAAAGTAAGATGTGTTAGGGGTTAAAGGTTGCTTGTGCTTTGTCTCATATATTTATCCTATACTTATTAGTGCATGCACACCTATACACTACTATATGTAGCAACCACCCATCATTATCATATTTATTCTTTATTCTTTACGATGGAGTAGAAAAGGGAAGCCAAGTTATACATTATGTGACTGTTGGAGCTCCCACATACTGATCTTGCTCACTTGAGTTCAAATCTCCACAGCCATTGCTCTCTTGCTTCCACTTGTGCTTCTCTCTCACTCTAACTCATGCTCACCCTTTCAACTAGTATTAGAGTGGGCATTTGAGAAGCTTCAACCATTCTACCTCAACTCAAGAAAGGGAGCTTCAACACCAAGCTTCCATGGCAACCACACCTTCAATAGCTCGACTGAGGTATGCATTCACTCCCCACCTTCCTAGATAGTTTTCCAACTCTAGAAGGATATCTACTCAGTGGTGGGCAAGTGACCCTGCAAGGTCAAACATAGTAGGCACAAGCCCTAGAAATTAGTCCACAAATTGTGGTGCAATTTTAGGAGCTATTCTTGTATCCTCTACGTCAGTCATTAGCTCTTGGCATTCCTCCTGCTTATTGTTGAGTCATTTGGCAACTTGAACTCTATTTCAGGTATCATTCTAGGTGGAATTGATGAACCATTGATTCATTGTTGTGGACAAGCCTATTGTTCACAATTTGGAGTAGCAAACTCTTGAAGTCTTATGCTTCTTTGATGCTTATACACTAAAGGTTTAATACTGGGATGATGTATCAATGCTCAGGAAGGCTCTACAAGTTGATTATAGCTTGTTTTGCACAACCAATAGGAAGGTTTATTGCTACCATAAAGAGTAGATAGCAAGCTTATGTATTAAATATTAGTGATATACATGTTGTTATGCTACTAGAGAATGCTCTTGGATCATATGCATGCTTACTACTGCTAGTTATGGTGGATGTGCTCTTGCTTGAGCTTTGAGCTTTGATTTCAAGCTTCTTTATATTCGTATTCAACAGAGGTTGCATTGGTCAATGCTTTACCACTTATGAGCTTAGATACTTATGCCATTTATATGATCTTGGATGTATTACTTAGTATTATTGGGCTTTTGAATGTTATGATATAAATGCATTGAGCTTGCTTTGCTCTTTAACATTATGGTTTGCTTCCCTAATGGGAGTATTTTTAGTTTTGTATTATAAATCTTGGCCTTTGGAGCCCATGGTATCTCTCTACATGATTATCAATTTGTATAGAGCTTTGTCCTTGTAGTCATTAATCGTTTTGTAGGTTGATCTTTATTTGATATTTGATTCTCCAGTACTTCCTCATGTCAAATAGATTGTTGATCATGGATACATGCTTCATTATGTACTAAGCTTCATTGCTCATGAGCAATGAGTTGGTTGCAGAGTGGTAGACCTCACCAATGCTTGGAGATCTCTTATCCATAGGTAGCTTATGTACATGGTTAACCCACAGTTGGGATGCATTTGTATCTGACATTTTTGGATTCTCTGACAATATTTAGTACATGGAGTTGCATACTCTTTCTTGGACACTACTAGTTGCATTGTAAGTCATGTCGCTATCCAAACTCCCTTGGCATGAGATATGGGCAACATTGAGCTACTTTACTGAGAGCAAACACTTGTATCAAGCACTCTAGTGCTTTTGCTTTGTGGACAGCAATACATTGGGTTATTCTCCCCCTATTGCATACACTTTAACTCAATTCCAAGCCTGCTTTATTGTTATTACAATAGCCCATTCTCTCTTTATTTTGTAGTCATAATGACATGTGTTTCTAGTACCTCTAAATATAGTGCCATCTTTAACATTGATATGTTGGATGGCAATAACTTTAACTATTGGAAGACCCAAATATGGTAGGTTTTGTTTCAAAAGAAGTAGGCTAGACCATTGAAAAGCAAAGATATCAAGTTGGAAGATATGGATGCTGACACTATCTTTGTCTAAGCAAGTCTAAGCAAGTATACTTTAATATAATTGAGATTGAGGGTGGTGTATGGTAGTTATGGGAGAAAATATATGATCTTTATGACAAGAAAAGACCTACTTCATAGTTGTACTAGCTCAAAAAGCTTGTGGACCTTCATATGAAGGAAGGCACGCCTATGTCTACTTATTTGAATGAGTTACACTCTATTTGTAGCTAGCTTACTTCAAAGAAGATTATCTTTGATGATAACATAAAGTCCATGTTTTTGCTTGTCCCTCTTCCAAAGTCTTGGGATAGATTCCATACTGCTATTAGCACCAATGCTCCTAAGGATGGTTTTAACTGCTTAGATGTAGAGGGAGCCTTGCTTACCAAGGAAGTGAATAGGATAAATGTTTATGCAACTTGTACCTCTCATACTCTTACAGTGAGAGGTAGGAATGATACTAGAGGTAGTTTAAGACTACCATGGTAGTGGTGTGCAAATCGGATGTTGTATGTGCGCACGTAGTGAATGCTAGAAGGTCCCCAAGAACAAAGAACTCTACAAAAGCTTCATAGAAGCAAGAAGAGAGTTTGCTCGACATGAGACAATAAGACCAATTGGGTTCAATCTCCCCCCATGCCTTGTGTGAGTGCTTCACAAGGCATATATTTATAGATTTATTAATCTCCAAGATAAAAAAATAGCCCACTTTACAATTAGTATGCATTTGGCTTTTGTGTTTACTTTTTCCCAAATAAAGAGTAAAGCGTTTGGGCGTCCCAAAAGTCGAGTTGTGACCAAATACAATGTCAAATAATGGAATATTTAACTGAGTGTCTGTGCGCATACAAAATAATAAATATTTGGCAAGTGCTTTAATAAATAAGTGCGCCTAAATAAATATCGGTGCCATGCCTTTAGTGATAAGGTGTGTGCCCATCAAAAATAATAATTCTTCTAGGTATTTTGAATCCATGCCATCACCCTATGCTTCCCAACGCCGCTATTGTCTGCTCTATACATCAACTGAAGCATTCACAATTGTTAGGAAATAATAAGATAAAATCCACAAAAGTGAATACCTAACGATCTTTAGCTACAAAATAATTAAATAGATTGGAACTCTGTCCTAACCTTAATTTAATATGAGTGCACTCTAAACTCATAAACGTCCATTAATTTAATATGTATTTTACGGAATCACTCGATGTGGAATCACCCACATGCACATTAAATTAATATGATGCCCAAAAAGGACAAGCGTCCCTGTCAACTTCTCGCACAAGGAATCCACCTTGTGTACGAGTCATGGAAAATAAATATAGTTTTACAAAATCCACCAAAAACCTCACAAAATCCACCATGAAATAAAAACCTCACTGAATCCACCATAATGACCAAAATGAGTTCTAAATGCAATCTTGAAAATGTCAAGTGTATCCAATCGTACTTGATGATATCCAGATTTGAGATCTATCTTGCTAAACATAGTGACCCCTTGTAGTTTATCCATGAGATGATTTATCCTAGGAATTGGATATCTATTCTTAACAGTGATCTTGTTTAGGTCATGATAGTCAGTGCACATCCTATAGGTATTATTTTTCTTCTTAACTAATAGGATAGGTGCACCAAAAGGAGAACTACTGGGCCTATTGAGTCCTCGGTTCAACAGTTCTTCAACTTGTGCTTGGATTTCTTTTTGTTCAATCTGATTGTGTCTATAAGGTGCTTTACATGGTGGTTGAGAACCTAAGCTTAAGTCTATTTTATATGAATAGGACCATTTAAGAGAGGGTTTGCGATATGCTTAGTCATGTAGGCTTAGCTCATACATTTTGGACTGAGGTAGTTATGCTTGTAATTCACTTGATTAATAGATCCCCATGCACTGCTCTAGGTAGTAGGGTTGCTAAGGAGGTATAGTATGGTAAACCTCACTCATATGCACGCTTGCGCATCTTTGGATGTGAGGCATTGTGTCATATTCCAAGAGACAAGCACAACAAGTTAGATCCAAAGTCTGTCAAATACATCTTTCTTGGATATGGTGATGCAAGTGAGATGGGCTATCACATTTGGGATATACATGCTAGGAAAGTTATCCATAGCCATTATGTAGTATTTCATGAGAAAAAGAGCATAAGCAACCTAAGCATGTGATTGAGGTATGTAGGGTGATCTTTAGGAGGAGCCTCTTGTTTATGTATAGCCAGCCCCACCTAAACAAACTATAATGGCTATTGATGCTTCAATGGCCCAAGATCAACTTATTGTGCAAGACCACATTGATCATCAATGGATAAAGAGGATAGGATATATTGGCTCCACAACTAGCCTTGCAATGTTCCACTAGAGCCTTGTGTTCTCTTGATTGCTATGAGTATACTATGCAGCATATCATGGTGATAAATTTCGATGAGCCCCTTACTTATGAGAAGGCTATTTGCGCAGAGGTGAGAGCTTATCTTGGGAGAGGGCTATGCAGTCTGAGTTTGACTTACTGCAAAAGAATCATACTTGGGATTTAGTTTCCTTGCCTACTGCATTGCCATGAGAGTGGATGTATAAGCTAAAGAGCATCCTTTGACACCCTAAGCTAGCATATAAGGCCCAATTGGTTACAAGGGTTTTAAACTGGAGAAGGGAGTTGACTTTGAAAAGATATTCTTTCTTATGATTAAGATGACTATCCTTCGCTTGGTTTTGGACATGGTTACAAAGTTGGATCTAGACTTGTAGTAGCAGATGGATGTTAAGATAATTTTTCTACATGAGGACTTGCATGAGGACATATATATGCAACAACCTAAGGGCTTTATGGGAAAGGGTAGGGAACACCTAGTGTGCAATTGAGGAAGAGTCTCTATGGAAAAGTAGGCATCTAGGGAATGGTATCATAAGATTGATGTCTTTATGCATTCATAGCCCTATACTTTGTAACACTATGGATTTATGCCTTTATATGAAGAAGGCATGTGATGGTGGCCTTATCATTTTGGTATTATATATTGAGGATGTGCGAATTGTTGGGAATGCTCATGATGAGCTAGATGCTTTTAAGACCTAGCTCACGTTGAGCTTTGCAATGAAGGACACGAGGCATGCTTCTCACATATTTGGTGTGAGTATTACATGCAGCTTTCCTAAGGCAGATATTTGTCAAAAAAGGAATACATTCATAAGGCACTTGGGTGCTTCCATATGCAAGGTGGTAAGCCCATTGGTATCCCTTTATCTTCCCATGTGAAGGTTAGTTAGGCAAGTTATCCCTAGTCAGAGGGCCGAGATGGTCGAGATATTGTATTCATTCGTAGTGGGTAGCTTGATGTATTCCATGATAGCTAGTAGACCTAATATAGCATTTGCAATGGCAGTTGTGGCTCGTTATATGGTGACACTTGGTGGGTGACATTTGGAACATTGTGAAGGATATCATGAGATAACTTTGCTAGAGATGTTGTTTCTTAGATATTTAGGGTGCAAAAATGCACTACCTTGTCTACTACCAACGCTGAGTATAGCCAAGGCTTGCAAGGAGGCTCTATGGTCAAGCCATCTAGTTGCAGACCTTAGTATCACTTCTATGACTCCTACACTACATTTGGACTCTAAGAGTGCCATTCAGTTGGTACATAATCTAGTCTTTTATGCAAACACCGAGCAGATTGAGGTCTATTATTTTCACTTCATTAGAGAGTTGATGGAGGACAAGCAGATAGACCTTGTCAAGATCTCTATAGATAAGAATCCTATTGATTTACTCATTAAAAGTATTCTAGTGGAACATTATATCTTCCTTAGGAAGATGATGGGCATAGGATGATATGACATCTTTCCTCATCTAGTTGTATTTATATATACATTTTGTATTTTCTTTCTCCATACTCCTGGCACATTTTACCATTAAGTGGGAGGTTGTTGTGGGTTAAAGGCCACTTGTGTCTAGATACTTATACTTAGTACATGCACACTTGTACATTGTAGATGGCAACTACCCATCACTATCATGTTTATTTTTTATTCTTTAATATGGAATATTAAAGGGAAGACAGGTCACACATTGTGGCTATTGGAGTTTCCACATATCGCTCTTGCTCTCTCTTGAGCTCAAACCTTCGTAGGCATTGCTCTCTTGCTTCCTCTTGTGCTTCTCTCACTCTCACTCCTGGTCACCTTGTTACAATGCACCATTGGCTAGTCATACTTATTTGGGCTCTCATAGTGCCTCTTATGCATCATGTTGTTATGAATTGGTTGTTTCTAGTTTGAGTGATGAGGATGAGCCTGTGTCTTTTAAAGGGGCACAAAGTTTAGAAAATTGGATGGCTACTATGAATTTTGAGTATGATGCTATTATTAAAAATGACATTTGGTTCTTATGCAATTTTCCTCATGAAAAGAAGGCCATTGGCACCAAGTGGGTTTACAAGCTAAAGTGCAAACCATATGGCAGTGTTGATTGCTACAAAGCTGCACTTGTGACAAAGGGTTATGCTAAGCAAAAGGACCTTGATTTTGATGAGACCTTTGCTTCCACTTGTTGTATGATAACTACTTGTATTATTTGTGCATTAGTAACTCATAATGGTTGGAGTGTCTATCTGTCAAATATCAAAATTGCATTTTTGAATGGTGATTTACATGAGGTAGTGTATGTTTTTTAGCATTGTGGTTTTGTGAAAAAAGGACAAGAAAACAAAGTGTGCAGATTAAAAAAGGCATTGTATAGTCTAAAGCAACCATCTTGAGCTTGATATGAGAAGATACATACATACTTGACTACACGTCATTTTCAAAATAATCAAATTGAGAGCACCTTAGCCTAGGCACTAAGTATTGGCATGTAGTGAAGCAGATCTTGTGGTAGTTGGTACATTGGGCTATTTTATCCCAAGGGGGGATCCTTATCACCATCGGATCCCAATCTTTATAGAATTTCTTAAAGAAACTTTGGATGTCATTGCATTGTCTCTTTCTATATAGTCCCAAACACCTTTGCCCTTTAAGAAATTCATCAACAAGATGGAAAAGCTTATCACGCATTGTTTGTTTGCTTGCTTTTGTACTTCATTTCCTTCACCTTAGCCTTTGATTGAGCTTTACGTAGCCTGTGAATGCTTTGATACCATGAAAAGAAACAAGAGGGAAGAGAGGTGAAGCAATCATGAGTACACACACACATAATGAAGACTCAAGTATATAGAGAAGTGGGGTTAAAATTTTTTTCTTCTTCTTTCTTCTTTCTTCTTCCACAAAAGGGCATAATCTACAACAACATGATAAACTAGGTTGACACGTGCAACTAGGTTTAGGTAATGGGATTTTTTGTGTTTTTTGTGTACGTCCTTATTTTTGCATATTTTGAAAGAGTGTGGTTTGCTTTTTGTTCCTTGAAACTAGAAATTATACATAAAATATCATTTTTAAAATCATGGATAGTTTAAAAATCACTTAAAATCAAATGAAGTTTATTTATATCATACCAACTTATAGCACATGGTCTTAGTGATGTTTTTCTAGAAGCCATAGTTTTCCTTTTACTAGAAGACCTTAAAGAGGCCTTACGATTTGGTATTTGCATGGAGTCCATTTCTGCTGTGTATTTTATTAGCATAAGGATATATATTTATTCATGACAATAGTACCACTCTATTATTAAATATGGTTTTACATCTTAATCTCAATGTTTCAAAAGATTGCATCAATTTTTTGAATGTTTTCGCCGAGTTTAGTTGATGCTCCTACATTGAAAATTAAGTACTACATCATTCGTCTAGAATACCAATGTACATAGTAACTTATTCTAGAAACTTTAACTATTTGCTATATTAATATTTTTAAATTGAAGCTACTTTTAGCTATGGAAAAATACATATATGTCTTTTGAAGTATGTATAAGAACTAAATGTGTGTTTTTTAATGTATAATATTAATCTTGCTGAATTGAATGTGTTTTTAGGCATATCTATGCAAAATGAACGTGTGTTTTTTAATGTATAATATTAAACTTGCTGAATTGAATGTGTTTTTAGGCATATCTATGCAAAATTAAATGTTGAACAATACTCACAAGTTTTTAAAGCTAATTAGATTTGGTTGGAAACATATCATATAACTTGAGATGTCATGTTGATGAAGAGTACCTTGTAAGACATAAAACCAAAAAGTAAAAGTTGCTTGGTTAAAGCCTGCTGACATGTGGTGGCTTTCACATTTGACTAAAATTTTTAGTTAGAAATTAGCTTATAACTTTTTTTAAGCATGGTAATAATACAAAAACACATGAACATGCTATACAAGCAACATATTGAAGAGTTGGTATAGGTCTCCTCATTATTTTATAATTATGGAGGAAGGTGCCATTCCCCCGTCTTTCAAGAAAGTTATGCACTTTTCTTTGCTTTTCTTTACTTTCCTTTACTGTGCACTATGAGAAAAGAAGAAAAAGGTGGTTTCTAACCTTGTGAGAGATTGTACAAATGAATATTACAATCACCTTTGTTAAAATGAAGGTTGCAATGATGAGCAAAACCAATTATTAATTCTAAGTACAATAATGATTAGTTTGATGTTCAAAAATAACAACCAACAATGAATTATTTAATGATAAACAACTAAATAATTAAATAACTAGAAAATTTTACTACCCGCTCATCTACTATTGTATTTATAGCAACCGCATAATTATAAGATGGCACATATGATAATGGTGAACTGCTAGGGTGGCATGACATTAGTGGAAGTCTAACATGTAGATGGCCCCTCTCTCAATAATAACATCTTCTACTCTAGCTTGGAAATGATAACAATAAGCCTATGGGATGATGAGCTATAATAACTATATATTATAATGATTATTATAACTAATAAGTAAACTTAATCATGCTTTGATGGTAAATATAAACTATGAAGTAGTAGATAGTATACCAATTTATAAGTTTATGATAATATATTGTTTCTAATTCTTAATATGCTAGAAGTTATAATTGACTAAACACATGATTCTCCCCATTGTGAATTGATGAAGCTTTGATGCTAATTAGCATGATCTTTAGTATATTATATGATATGGAAATATGGTTTTATTAGCAACAAATTGGAATATATGGGCATTACATAGACTAATCATGCCTCATCCTTTTCTTCCTTTCTCTTTCTACCTCATCCTTTTCTTTTCCTTCTTATTCTTCTCCATGACAATTAGTGCCAATAAAACCTATATGCCAAACAATGACAATTAGTGCCAATAGCCACAAGAATTATAATCAATGAGAATAATCAATAGACCCTTGTTATCATCTCGCTTCCCAACCCCATCATCATCTCGCATTCTATCATACAACTCAACAGGTGCAAAGTTACTAATGATTCATATACAAACAATCTCTACCTCCCAAACGAAGGTCAAAATGCACCTAGAATGCGAATTTGACTGCATAGATGTAGAAAATATCTACAATGCTCCCTCAAGCACTCTAAGCTCATGATGATGGCTTGTCAATTAGAGATTGTATGAGAGAGATCTTCACAGGTGTACTCCACATCATGGCTTCCTTTGCTAACTAAGAATGGTGGGAAGGCACTAAAGCATGGCAGCATCACCTAGAAGAGTTCAAGGCCTTGACTGAAACATGCCTACTAGATGCATATAGGATGAAAGCCCACCTTCAACATTTTTGTAAATACAACAATCCTACAATAACTACTTTCTTGTGATGTTTACAGAGGTGGGAAGCATGATTTGACGTTGCGTAAGTCTTTTGATCTAGTTTCAACCCTGTCCTCTCTAAAAGTTTGAAAGCTTTAAGGGCTACCTCATCTAGCCACCTCAATGCACTATAGGTGAGAGCATTGTTGTATGTATTCATGAGAAACAAACCATGCCTTTCATATGCTTCTTCCATTAGTTGGATCACCTTTTCAAAGTCTTCAGTAGTCAAGAGAAGTTGAATGATCCTGCTATAACAAAATGAATCATGAAGACTGATGCTTGGCTATTTACTAACTGAGTTAACCATAATAGAGTTTCAAATTTTTATGCTTTGAAGTAGCACAATGATAGAAATCTTGTGAAGCAAATGGATTTGTCACTCTATTAGCTGTCCCATGAAGTAAAAAGAAAGGGATTGTGATCTTTTGCATATTTCTTTGAAGATAAGATGTAACAGATAGCCCCCCCCAATGCAGCATGACACAACACGACGCGCCCCCTCCCCCTTTCCCCAACGTAACATGACCCCCCTCCCAAACACATCACGACACGACGCAATACGCCCCCTTCCCCATTTTTCCAACATAACACGACACCCCCCCTCCAACACAGCACGCCAAGACGTGATCCCCTCCCCCTTTCCCCAACATAACATGACATCCCCCCCCTCCACGACACGACGTGACGTGCCCCCTTCCCCCTTCCCAACATAACATGACACCCCCCTCCCCCCTTCAAAATTCGGCCCCCCTTCCCTCAACACACACACTATGACGCACATGCCCCCCCTCCAAAATTCCGTCCCCTCCCCCCCCCCAAAAATCGGCCCCCCCTTCCCTCAACACACACCATGTCGTGACGCGCCTTCCCCCCCTTCAAATTTCTCCCTTCCCTCCCCTCAACACGCCATGACAACACGACGCAATGCGCCCTCCCCCCCCCCCCCCCCCAAAAAAAAAAAATTCGGGCTTTGTAGGTATGCCTTGCCATTGGAGCCGATTGCACCTATGAGGGGAGTGGTGATTGCTCCATTGAAACACTCCTTGGAGATCCAAGGGAGGGTGAGGTGAGGCGTATGGTCCCCGCATCCATCTTGTTGCATGAGGAGTGTCTCATGAGCAAATGCCATGTACCCCCTACCGAACTGTTAGGCTCAAGTGACTTGTGGTGATCCTTGCGAGGAACATTGCATTGTGGCGGTCAACATGTGCCCACTAGGCAGTTAGGAATGAAGTGCGGTGCCTTGAACACGTGTCTCATTGGTGGCGAGATCGTGTTCGAGCTCCATGGTTCTCAATGCTAATGGCAAACCTCGTCGTGAATATTGTGTGGCTTGTATCGATACAGATGGACCGAAACTGATGGAACAATGTGATCGAGGTGCACCTTCGTCAGCGGGGCTTATTCTCGATGGGGTTGAGTGCACCTCATGATGGGCTCTTGTTGACGTGAAACGGTGGAATGCATGAGCATCTCCATCGTCTTTCAACTCGACACAAGCTCGGAATGTGGTAGACAAGACAACACGGAGCACGCCTCGTGCGTGGTGGTGGCGATGGCCGATGCACGTGCTCATGTGCGGCTTGGTCCATGGTGGGAAATGAAAGCATGCCCTCGTCCCATCCATGTTTGTCATTTTCTTTTTCTCCCCATATGCTCTTGAGTCTTCATGCTCCTCCCCTCTTTCTCTTTACATCAAGAACAACACATTGGTGATGAGGTCGTGCCTTTTTTCCCCACAACCACACTTGATGTGGAGTCAGAACGCGCAGCAGCGGTGCTGCTCGTGTGACAAAAGATCTCTACATGGTTGATCCTGCCATTAGTCATATGCTTGTCTCAAAGATTAAGCCATGCATGTGTAAGTATAAACTCTCTTATACTATGAAACTGCGAATGGCTCATTAAATGAATTATAGTTTCTTTGATGGTGTGGGCTCTACACAGAACCCTTGGCAACCAATTATGCCTTGTGCTTGTCGAGTGTGCCATCACTAAGATACTTGGTCTTCAAGACCCACTTGACTCCAATCACCTTACGCGATGAGTGGGACGAGGCACAAGGCACCAAGTGCCATTTCACTCAATAGACTCCAACTACTCCACCATGGCCTTCTACCAATGATCTAATTGTAGTGCCTCATTTACCGATGTGGACTCCCTATCCTGCATGGCATGGGTTATCAAACCATGGTTAGTTCTAACTAGCTCTATGGAATGTGCCTCGTTTCTCCAAGATTGCCACAAGCCATTCTATAGCTGCCACTCCTCGATAAGCCCCTAAATCCTTGCATCACAAAGTGTCTCACAAGCCTGATGAGGAGGAGGCCTATTCTCCCTTCACTACTCTGCTTTGGAAGTTTGATGATCAATACTAGGCCCCCATACCTATATAAAGTAATGTGGATGTGACAAGTGTATCAAAGAGCTACATCTTAGTGTGGGGTTCTTAAACTATAGTTGTGAGTGCATTCTATCCAAACCACCGAGTGCTATGTATCCTCATGTCAGTCTAGTTTTTGTTGTCTCTCTCATAAAGTAGAACTTGTGAATGATACTCCTAGGTATGTATAGAAAGCCACGTACTCCACCATACGTGAGTTTAGGTGTTGATCTCCTAACCCACTGCGGTATAGAGTTAAATACCATCACCTTGCTTTACCAAGGTTCACTATAAGAGCCCACTATCTAGTGCATAAGAGCATAGTTCATCCAAAAGGCCTCTTTAATCCCAGTGGAGAATCAACTATCGATCCATATATGATAGGAAAGGTATCCAAGTTGCAACTAGTAGAGCTCCTCTATCTCCTCCCTAAGATAAGATAGAAAGAGACAGTAGTGTTAGCAGTCATGCGTGTCTTGTGTGGTCATCTCTTGCCTGTGAGCCTCAATCTGAGTTTGATGAGGACATTAGAAGCTCTGACCTTGTATTTTTATGTCATTTTATGTGTTTTAGACACTTTAGACGGAGGGAAATTTAGTGCATTTCTTTTTCTACACTTTTGACTATTTTTTAGGGGTTTGACCACATTTAGGATTTTCCCTATTTTTTGCCTATATATAGACAGCTACCCTCCCACTTTCATTATCCATCATTGATCCTTGGTGATTAGCCAACCTTCCTCATTCTCTCAACCCCATGCTACCGTTTGGCACCCACACTAACACGTAGAGCTATGTGTTGGGGCTGATTATTGTAGCTTTGTACCTTCAACCACATTGCACTCACATTGTTCCTTCTCTCTCTTACATTCTTACTTTGTCTCCTCTCTGTGTTCAATTTCCTCCTTTGTTGCGCACTCTCACATGGTATGAGAGCCACCCATGGGAGCTAGAGATTTCAAAGACAAGCACTCTATTCGTGGTTCTAGCCCTCTTCATCACCAATTCGGGGGCAACATACCTATGTCTTGCCTTTCAACAAGTTAGGCAACCTATTTTCAAATCTATGTTTTGCAAGAAGCCCCCCTCCTGCACACGTGCAACAAGTTTACACCTGCATTTCAAGCAAACAATACCCTACACTTATTAGGCAACAAGTTTTCTCTGTTAGGCAATAGCTCCTTGTGCTGGTGGGTGGCAATTTTTACTATTGGTCGCCAGCTCCTATCTACTAGACGGCCCTTTATGCAAGTTGTCACCTGCATTTTATGCAAGTGACCCCCTCCAATCTATGTTTTGGGCAAAAGTCCACAAGCTGGCAACCTATTTTCAAGCATGTGAACCATTGGCACATTTGCATTTTGTTCTTGCAAGGTAGTCTCCAGCTTTGGGTAGCTTCATACAGCCTTGGGAGACTTTATCCAAGTTGGACAGTGCGCTTCAAGGCTAGGCAACATCTTTTAGGTATTGGGCGGCTAGTTTTTATAAGTGAACACACCTTTTTACCTTGTATTTTTCTACTAGACGAGCTCTCTTTGCGGGGTGGCCTCTTTCATGGATGGGCATCAAGTTTTTGACCTATTTCAATTGCATTTATTGTTTTTGTATCTGCATTTTGTAGATCTACCCCTTCATCTCAACATCGGGTCATCTCTCACGCTTCGAATACTCCCCATCTACCTTGCTCTCTCTGATAAGCATATCGATTGTGACGAACCCCATGTAAGTGGAGAACTTCCCAGTGGCAGCATCTTGTTTGTTTTCTTATAGGTATTTCTTGAAGGACAACTATGGCTAATGTGTATGCTATGGGGAATCGTGTGGTTTGGGATTATTCAGGTTTGCTAACCACCATCTTATTACTCTTTCCCATTAGAGTCTTCCAGGCTTCTAGTCCCCAATTGGCATTGATGGCATCTCCTAGTCCTACCCTTTCTCTCCATGTCCAACAAGCTCAATGGGACGAACTACCCTCTATGGTCATGTCGTATGGAGTGTATTCTTGACGATTGTGACCTTTGGGACTTTGTTATAGTCGCTATACCCCAATCTACCATGCATCCTCATGATGGTGTGACTGTGGATTTGACAACTTTATGGGATCGATTGAATGCTTGAGCCCACTCCTCTCCTTTTGAGTTGTACAGATTCTGTGCTCGTGCATGTTCGACATCTCCACACCGCTGCAGAGATTTGGAGGAGATCGGCATCTATCTTTTAGATCCAGACATTTAAACATTGATTATCTCTTTAGTTGAAGCTACAATAGCTTTATGTCATAGATTCCTATCAGATAATCTCAATGCCCCACCCTCATAAGAAGGTGCCAACAATGATCCATGGTGCTCTAAACGGAAACTAGGTGGGTCTTAACTTGTATGTCAAATGAGGTCTATGTGACCGGATGGCAAAAAGGTAACCTTTGTGGATCTATCCTTTGTGTTAGATAGAGTAGTTATGATCGTAGCAACTCGAGATACAATGCATTGAGTTGCAGAGTGTGGGAGTTATCAAGGACCCCTATTGTGGGGTCCAAGGGCCGTGGAAGCGACCCTTGGTTATGGGGTCGTTGGCCCCCCTTATGGGGGTCCGAGGGCAATGCTCTCAGCCTACCAACGGTAAAGGAAATATTCCCTAGAATATTTCCTAGCCAACTAGGAAAGGATCATAATATGGTCGGACTTGCTGACCAGACTACCTTCCTAGGCTATAAAAGGAAGACCCCTCTAAAGCCATCATTAATCTATCTTTCACCCAGTTAGAGTTCTTCCAACTACCCTAAACTCTGTTTGAAATTAAAGCAGTCTCTATTCTTCTCATATTTGTTGTATACTCTCTACTCCTTACTCAAATTTTATATGTTGTGTCATGTAATTTCTACATGGTATCAGAGCCTAGGGGTTTTTGAGGAGTGAAGAGTATATGAGAGGCAAAGGATTCAACAGCAAAGAGGAGAAATGTCATCTAGTGTATCAAGTAGTGATGTTGGCACATCAGCCGGTCCTACTGTACTAGCAATTCAAACACTAAGGATTTGTCCACCAACCTTCAGTGAAGGCAAGTTAGATGATACAAACTATACTTCGTGGAAGTTTATAATCATAATAATCCTTGATTCTTATAAGCTTCTAGAGACGGTTTTGGGGAGTAAGCCAAACCCACAACCCACCCCCGATCCATCAAATGATTCCTCCAAATGCAGATCTTCTATGAGCTTCGAAATGAAAAAATGCAAATGCACTATGTGCCTTAGTTACAAACTGTTTTGATAGTGTTTTGACCTTGATTCAACACACAACCAAGGCATTCTAGGCTTGGAACTTACTGAGAATTCAGTGGAAATGTGAAATCAAACAAGGATTCAGAAGTTAGAGAATCAACTAGTAGCAGAGAAGTTTACCGAAGGAGAGACAGCTTAACCATTCATCAATTGGATCAAGAATATGTGTGACCAAATGGCTGGTGTTGGGATACAAAAGACTAATGAGGAGCTAGCTCTCAAAGGTATCTTTGGATTTGTCTACCAAAGTTTGATGGATTGGTAACTACCCTAAATACTCAGGTGAGACCCCAAGATTTGACATTTGAGGAATTTTGTGCACTACTAGTGGAGGAGTTGAGACTTAAAGCCTGAGAAGGTAGCAACAATGGAGATGTTGCATTCTCCCTGTCAAAGGTGGTTCCTCTAAAGAATGGTGACAAGAAGAATAAGAGTGGTAAGAAAAAGTTTTAAGGAGAGTGCTTCTACTGCAAGAAGAAAGGACATGCAATTATCAATTGTTGTGTTAAGAATGCAGATGAAAAGAATGGCACTGTGAAGACTAAAGGGAAGGAGACAACCAATACAGCTAAAGAAAAGTTGGAGCTATTCATGGCGACCATTGAGGAAGTGTGTTCCTCGATGTAAGAAATATCTAGCACTGACTCATGGGTATTGGATAGTGGCTCCTCTCGTCACATGACCAACAAGAAAGGTCTATATAGTTCTATGAAGCCTCTATAAGAATCCATCACTGTGACGGTTGGGAATGATGCAAAATACCCTACTGACGACACAGGTATTATTTCCTTTGTTGCTCTAAATGGTAAACTCAAGAATCTTTCAAATATATTGTATATTCCAGAGATTAAGAGAAATTTGCTATTAATTGCTTCTATAATCAATATTGGCCATGAGGTGAAGTTCACTAAGACAGGTATAGAAATTATAACATATATGAGCTAAGTGCTCTTACAACCACTGCTAGTGTTGGCACAAGTAAACTTTGGCATGAAAGATTTGGTCACATTGATTTTCCAGTGTTAAAGGAGATGCATAAGTAAGGTATACTTGCTCACCTACCTGTAATAACTAAAATATTCATCTAGTGAAGAAGTAGTCTACTATAAACCTATCCCAAGAGTTGTCCCTACTCTCAAGGAGGATAAAGCATCATCTTTGGATGATGAGAACAAAGTTCACCAACCTGCAATCACAACATCGAAAAAGCCATTGCCGTGATGGGTAAAACAGCTCTATGATCGTAGCAATCCTATGCCTACCACAACTGAGGAAAAGTAAGATGGACCAAGGAAGTCACTGAGAATAGAGGAGCAAAGAAAGGCTTCTGCTCACATAATCAATATGGCCTTAATGGCTGAGATTATGAGAGAATTAAAGTAGCTAGCAGACTTGGAATAAGCACTTGTTGATCTAGCATGGAGAGCAGTTATGCAAGCTGAGTATGATAGCATCATGAAGAATGACACTTGGGAGCTAGTGGATCGGTAAAAAAAAATGAAGATTATTGGCACCAAGTGGGTTTGGGAAGTAAATACAAGACTAATGGCAACTTAGAAAAGTACAAAGCCAGATTAGTTGCAATGGGATTTTCACAAGTTGAAGGAATTGATTTTCAAGAATCATTTGCTCCAACTACTAGAATGACCACTATTCACAGAGCACTTGCAGTGGTGGCTGCTCATAAGAAGTGGCTAGTTTACCAAATGGATGTCAAATCAGTGTTCTTGAATGGTGACCTCGAGGAGGTGTATGTGGCTCAGCCACCAGGCTTGAGGCTCCACATTCTGAGAACAAAGTGTGTAAGCTGAAGAAGGCATTTTATGGGCTAAAACAAGCCCCTAGAGCATGGTACTAGCGGATAGATAAATTCTTTCTAGGTTCGAATTTCAAAAGATGTGCCTTAGATGCTAACTTGTATGTTTACAACAACAGTGAAAAGTCTGTAGTAATTGTCCTATATGTGGAAAACCTTCTTATTACAAGTATCTATCACGATATGATTCATTAGACTCCAAAGGCTTTGAGCTCTGAGTTTGAAATGACAGACTTGGGCTTGTTTCATTATTATTTGGGGATTGAAGTCTGGCTAACAAAATCGTTATCTCTCAAAAGAAGAATGCATGGGAGATCTTAAAAGCATTTGGCATGATCAAGTGTAAGGAGATAGCTACATCTATGGAGGTCAATGTGAAGTTATCCATCAAGGATACATCAACACTAGCAAACATCCGGAGGTATAGGAGGTTGGTTGGCAGCTTCATCTACTTGTGTAATACCAAGCTAGATATCAATTTTGTTATTGGTATTTTGAGTAAATTCTCAAACAAACCACGAGAAAGTCATTGGAAAGCTAGGATGTGGGTGCTCATATACTTGAAGGAAACTCTTGACTATGGTATCACATACAATTTCGAAAGTGCTCTTATGGGGAACTGTAACTCAGATTGGGTAGGTAACAATGATTCCAAGAAATCAATTTCTGGATATTGTTTCGCTTTAGGTTCAAGAATTTTCTCTTAGGATGAATAAGAAGCAACCAATTGTGGCATTGTTTTCTACTGAAGCATCACCTATGGGTGGACATTGAGGGGAGTAATTAGATATACTCAATGCCCCGCCCTCGTAAAGGTGCCACCAATGACCCATGGTGCTCTAAGTTGTAAGGCCTCCATTATGAGGAGAAGCCATGTGTGAGCACAAACAATGGGTGGGTCTTGACTTTGTATGTCATATGAGGTCTACATGACAAGTTGGCAAAAATGTGACCTTTGTGGATCTAGCCTTTGGATTAGATAGAGTAGTTATGTTGGTAGCAACTCAAGGCACAATGCATCGAGTTGTGAGGGGTGTGGAAGTTATCAGAGGCCCCTATTGTGGGATTCCCTAGTCGACTAGGAAAATTTTATAATATGGTCAAACTTGCCGACTAGACTATCTTCTTAGGCTATAAAAGGAAGACCCCTCTAAAGCCATCATTAATCTATCTTTCACCCACCAGTCAGAGTTCTTCCAGCTACCCTAACTCTTTGACTATCATCTGTCTAGATTGCCATCTAAGCTTCACAATGGAAGTACACTGGTGGACAAATCCATTTTTATATCAATTCGTTTAAAATTAAAGCAATCTCTATTACTCTCATATTTGTTGTGTGTTTCTTGCTCAGATTTTGTCTGATGTGCCATGCAATTTCTACAATTCCATTGCGATGAGGGATCACATCCACAAGATGGAGGAGATTTTGGATGAGCTTTCATTCCTTGGTATAAACATTTCTTCAAAAGACCTAGTTGTGACACTTGTCTCACATATTCCATCACCGACATATGATGTCTTCTCCACCAATCTTTTCATTTCTCATAGCCAAGAGACTCTCACTTGGAAGGAGCTAGTCACTTTGGTGCGTGAGAAGGATGTGTGTCACAATGAGCCAATTAACAGGAGAGAGGGCTATCTATGCTCCATTCCACGTCCCTTGTGCAAGGCCCTCCGAGGTAGTTTTCTGATGTCACACCCATACCCAATTGTGCATCATTTATCCCATAGGTTCCATCCCATCCCCCACCATCTCCTTTGGTGGTTCCCTCGTATCTCCCATCTCTTTCAAGGGGGAATGATATCGGTAATGTGATTGTGGATTTCCTAACCCTTTGTGTTTCAGAGGGGGACTTCACAAGTTCGTGAGGGGTTTCTTCAAGGTTTTCACTCTACTTTGGGCATTTCTTTTATGCAGCTACCCATTTTCTTCATCATCAAGTCACCATTCCTTGTGACTTGGCCCTTGGTCCATGTTATTTCTATGTAGCTTATGGCGCCTTCGATAGTTCCTCACTATCGTCTCATAGTTGGGAGGCTTGGCTCACCCATCTCCGACTAGAGTATTTAGGAGTGATGTGATCAAGGCCTCTTTGTTTCCATTGCCCTTTGGTGGCCTTCCATTTGATCATATGTTTACATGGAGAGAGGATCTTGCTCCTTAGCTAGTTTTCTTCATTGACAAACTACATCAGCATTGGCACTCTTCCTGCCACCCTCAAAACCACATCTCCTTTGGCCTTCCATCACATCCAAGATCTGAGAGGGGATGTTAGCAGTCATACATGTCTTGTGTGGTCATATCTTACCTATGAGCCTCAATCTAAGTCAAATGAGGACATTAAGAGCTCTGATATTGTATTTATCTATCATCTAGTGTGTTTTAAACACTTTAGATGGAGGGCACATTAGTGTATTTCTCTTTGTGTACCTTTGGCTATTTTTTAGGGGTTTAACCACATTTAAGATTTTCACTCTTTTTCACGTATATATAAGTAGCTCCCCTTCCACTTTCATTATCCATCATTGATCCTTGGTGATTAGTCAACCTCGCTCGTTCTCTCATCCCCCAAGTACCGTTTAGCATCCACATCGACGCATAAAGCTACGTGTTGGGACTGACTACTACAGCCTTGTACCTTCAACCATTGCAATCACATTGCTCCTCTCTCTTGCATTCTCACTTTATCTCCTCTCCGTGTTCACTTTCCTCTTTCCGTTGTGCAATCACACAAGTAAAACATTGAAGTATATAGAGTATGAATGTTGAATATTGAAGGTAGATACATACAATACACTATTGAAGTACCATCGACAACTGAAACTCTCTCTCACCTATAAGAAACCTGAGTGTGACTCCCATATAGGCCAACCATAAATTGGGGTGAGAAAAATGCATAAACCTAAAAGAGAGTGATCTAAGGTAACCTAGGAAAAGAGGAAACTAGACTTGAGCCTGAAGATCCTAAATAGGAGATAGTACCTAAAGATGAAGATGTGATAGTAAAATCTGATCTAAGATGCTAAATAGGTGATAAGACTTGAAGATGTGAGAGTAAATTTTGATCTTAAGTTTCTTAAAGCACCAAGAAGAGAACCAAGTGCAAACTTAATGGAGACAAACAAGCAAGGTTTGTAAATGAGTAATATCAAAACCATGCTTAAATGAAATAAAACATCTGAGTTGCAAGCATATCTATGACATTCTTCTATTTCTAAAGTCTCCTCTATATATGTATGCATACTCAAACCGATGTTTCTCCATGGTTGGTTAGAATTGATTTATATACAACAAGAGCGACACAAAGGGATCTTGGCTCATATAATTCTAAAGAATTACAAATACCTACCATCAAGCCTAATTGCGATGAAGACATTGAATCATCAATCATATTTGTTCATTCCTCCTCACCAATTGAATGCTATGACTAATTTTACCTCCCTTGAGCATGCCTTCTTATAAGTCTATGGTCTCCTTTGCCGAAGCAAATTGACTATATTTAATGGAGTTGGGCTATCTTTGCATATGTTCGTCTAACTCTACAAGCATTACCCAGTTAGATAAATTGGAGTATAGAAAGGAGAAAAGAAAAGTAAACATTGTCCTCCATATTGAGAGCTTAATGTCGCGTCAACACTTCCAAAGTAAAAGCCTAATTCAACACTATACACTCAAAACATTGTCTAGCACAACACCAATTAGGTGTATGTCACTCATGCAAACCTAGCTTCTCACGATAGTCCCACATTTTACTCTTTAAAAAACCATCAACTTTATTACCATGCAAGGAAATACCAATGTTTGTAGAGAAAACACAACATACATACATGACTAAACAAAGTACACAAATGAAAATGAATGAATGTTACAATGCATGAATGATGAACTATGAATGAGGGTAGAGACACTACTATGTGTTCCCAAGGATCAAAGACAATAGAACCACAACCATTTCTTGTAGGAGTAAGCTAAGGTAGATGTCAAAGAGTCCTCCAAGGCAAAACATAAATGCAATAAACCACTGCTATGAATGCAAAACTAGTAATGAAAATGAACAATGCAATATACAAATCTTGATTACATCAAATCACCAATGTCTAAGATATCAAGAGTTAGATATTGTCACTAGTCCAAACCTATCTTCTCACAATAGCCCCAAGGGATACTCTTTAGAAGACCGTCAACTCTAATACACTGTGAAGATCTACCAAGGTTTGCCTAGAAAATAGTGTACAAACACAACTAAACACAATCAGCTTAATCAAATGTGCAAATGAAGATGAATGGATGTTGTAATGAATGAATGATAAAAGATGAATGAACAATGCATGCTCAAGGAGTAAAAACTATATCCAATAGCCACCATCTCATGGGAGCAAGTTAGGTAAGTGTCACAATGTGTCATCCTCTGAGAACAGATATCGAGTGTAGCAAACCACCAATGTCAATGACAGGATGTTGAGGAAGGGTTAAGAATAGCAAAATACAGCAATCCACCCTCGACAAACCTGCAAGAATGATCCAGCAACAAGGCATCAATCAATGGCAGTTAGGCGACAACTAGATGCCATAAATGCAACCTTCAAGAAAATATAGATTGAATGGACGGCCACTAGATGAAATACGACCATAGTTTCATCCAAAACGCATCATATTTCAAGTGTCTAAAATGAAGTACAAAATCTAGAGTATGAAAACCGACATCATACATGCCTCTTTTTGGAAGGGTTCAAAACGTATTTCACTTTGGAGAGAGGCAATTAGGCTGTTTCTGATGTCTGATTAGTATATGCTCAAGAGTTTTACTGTGAACAATTTTTTCTCTTCTGATCCTAGCGCTGTCAGAAACCGACCCCATGTTCTTTCTGATCAGCAACAAGGACATCACACCATGTTGTACACGATCACCTAGGCAGCAGGAACCTATAAGTTTTCTGCCTAGCAAGAGAACCATTCCGTCAGTTTTTCTGGCTGCAGCATATGCATACATCATTGCAACAATCACTGTTAAGTGTCCCATCTTAGTCTAATAGTTGTGCCCTGCACACAATAGCCACTCAAACCCTAATTCATTCCACATCATGTCAAACTGCAATACCCATTTTACCAGGCCTTTCGCTGTGCTGATTTATCGTTAAGGACAAGAAAACTGAAAATAAAATATTTATTACCCTGCAGACCCAGAAAAGTTTTAGCCACCATGCTTGCTTTTGCAGTAGGTTGTTGGAAAGCACCAGGCACTCAGCAATTGCTTCAGCTAAGCTGCAATTGTTTTCCTACCAGTATGAAATCGGGATCCCAGTTGATATATCAGTTTGAATTAGTTTGCGCATTAAGAGAGACCAGAAGCTACCTGAATGTCTCTCTCAGAAGACTAAGCAAAGTTGGAGATAGTTAAACAGATGCATGCCCAAACAGCAAATCAGTGGGACAGTCAATCGTTGCCTAAAAAATCCACACCCAGTTTTCTGAAAAATGATTAGCCAACTACACTGGTAGCTGCCATAATGCATAAGCCTTGTAGTTGTCATAGCCAATGTTGTGGCAGAAGCAGCAGTAGTCCAGCCAGTAAAATGGGCGGCTGTTGTCCCATACGAGTGACCCCCGGCCCCTCCAGCATTTGGGTCCACAGTTGTGCCATGTTCCTCAGCCCTCTCTCCCTCCCTCCCTCCAACAGTTGGGTCCACAGTTGTGCCATACCTCTTACACAAAGAGAGAAAAAGCATGCAAGTTAGTCACCACATGGAAACATGCTAGCAGCCTCCACATCACTTGATTTAATGAAAAACGTTACCTGATTCCCCTATTTGATGTCATTGCCCCTTAACAGGTTTCTTTTGGACCTGGATCGGCATTTGGAAGTGAAGACATCAACAGCCACTCCATCTTGTAACGATAATATCAAAATGGCCACCTTAGTTTATGCTCATCTTCTTGTAGAGCTTGAAGCATAACTCAGCGGTCTCCGCCTTTTCAGGAACCGTTTCACTTTTTTGCCTCTTTGAGATGTATCATACTTTTTCCTCTGCAACCCCAAGATAACTGACATACTCCCTTGCATTTTGGCTTCAAACTTGATGTCCAGAATAGCCCTGAGTTTTAAGTATGTCAGCTTATCAGGTAGCTGGTGATGTTTGCACATCATATCATGATACATAAATGCTGCTGTGAAATCTCTCACTCGTAGAAATGTAAAGATTAGTGTTGTGTAGGTAAATGAATCTGGAAGGAAGCCTGCAGCTCGCATCTCCTTCAAAATGTCAGGAACCTTTGAATGTCTGCCCCCTCGAGCATAGGCATAAAGAAGAATGTTGTAAGTTTTCCTATCAGGCTTGTAGCCCAGTTTGGAAAACTCATACATCACATCCCTTGCTTCTCCATAACAGCCCTGCTTTGCATATGCATCCATCAATACGTTGTAAGTGACCCGCGTCCCATAGCATTTTGCTTCCCGCATCCTCCTCCAGATGTTGGCCAATCCTTCTATGTCTCCAGCTTGTCTATAACCATGCAACAACGACGTGTAAACTTCTACACTTGGAACAAGCCCCTCCCTCAGCATGTTCTCAAAAGCATGATAAGCCTTATCATGCCATCCATACTCTGCATATGCATGTATCAGAGCTGAGTAAGAGAAGGTATTTGGATGTACTCCATTCCTCCTCATACGCATAAAAGTGCCGACTGCTTTCTCCCATAACCGATGCCTACCATATGCCACTATTAATGGTGTGTATGATCTTACATTAGGCATCAGACCATTGGCAGTCATCTCCTGCAGAAGAGCTTCTGCTGCTTCAAAATTGCCTTGCTTTCCATACGCATCAATTAAGGAATTGTATGTAACAACAGATGGACATATTCGCTTTTCTTTCATCTCAAATAATAACCCTTCAGCCTCTTCTAGCATGTTTGCCTTCCCATATGCATCAATCACAGTATTGTAAACAACCACATTAGGCTTCAATCCCCGTCTTTCCATCTCTGAAATTATCATAAGTGCTTCTTCCTGAAGTCCATTTTTGCAGACAGCATTCACCAGTGCTCCGAAAACAGAATGGCTTGCAAAAACCTCTCTTTCTATGATACGAAAAATTCTCCACACATCCTCTAAAGCAGAACCATTTTTCCATGCTGATGCTATCAACGTTGAAAAAGTTACACAATCTGGCTCTATACTTTTTTCTGCCATCTCCTGAAAGATCATCAGAGCTTCATCATACCTGTGTAAGCATGCATGCTAATAAGAAATGCTTTCATGATACCAGTATTTTCAGATGCATAGGCAAGCTTGAACTGAACTGTATCAAAATAAGCTTAAAATCAATACCTGCCATGTTTGAATAACGTAGACAGTATTGCATTGTAGACCTGCACAGACTGCAAGCTTGTACATTCTTTCATGTTATTAAACAAGATAATTGCTCGGTCAACCATGCCTATGTCCCCAAGCATTGTGAAGACCGCACATAAACTTCTGGAATCGAGAAGGCTTGGCGTATGGACACGCATCCAGTCAAAGAATGACAATGCTGGACGGAACAGACGTTCTTTGCAAAGCCTATAAAGAATGGCATTGCCACAGACAGTAGTTACACGACCTGAAAAAGAATCCAAACACTCATCAAGCATCTTATTCTTTGGAAGATCTTTAGCAATCTGCACAATCTTCCCTATGATTTCCGAGTACTCATCTTTCGCAACATTTAATGGTGAATGTTCTTCAACGTCTTTGACTGGAAACTCCACGTTCTCTGCCAAATCCTGGATATGTCCTACAGCAGACCTTTCAGTACATACCCCTTCAGGTTGTTCTGGTATATGTACAAATTCCCGCAACATTTTACATGACTGAAAGAATGGATTGATGTCTTCATTTCTTGAGGTAGTCCTTTCTTCAGCATTACCACAACGAGGTGACTTTTCCATTGTGCTATCTTCTTGCCACTTTCCTACGCAAATAGGATGCTGATTAAGCTTACTGATACTGCTTGCACAAACTCCTGCTTGATTCTCCGAGCTCTCCTCCAAATTACTGGCACGTACGAAGTCATTAACAAGATGTTTCTCAGTATAATCAGCTTCATCTGGCATTTTGGCGACCGAGACCTGCAAATGTTGATTTTGCAGACCCGCAGAGCTAGAATTGAAGGAATCAAACTCGTCTTCCAACGGAAAGTGCATGAAGTCACCAAAAGGCTGTTTCTCTATATAATCAGCTTCATAATGATTTTCCAGACCTGAACAATTACGATTTGAAGCAGCAAAGGCGTCTTCCAAAGGAAAGTACTCAGCGATGATTGTGGGACTGGGACTTTGCCAAGGTAATACTTCTTCGGCCTTGGAAGGGGCGAAGGCCTCGTATGTTGATGCGCAGCTATATCTATGCTGCTGCTGGTGTTGTTTGTCTTGTTGTTGCCTCTGCTGCTCCTCATGGATAGGGCCAAGAGAGTCTTTAAGGTGAGGGACTTGCTTCCGGTTGTCGAATGGCTCCCGTTTAAGGAGAATGTGAAGGAAAAGCGGAGAAGATGGCTGTGAGGAGGAAGTAAAGGCATGAGGTGAGCAGGAGTGAGGGCTGTCGCAGGAGGCAGAGAGGGATGAGCGGGCGATGCTCGAGGGCGGACCACAGGAGAAGAAGGCAGCCATGGCGCCTTTGAAATGCAACCTGCGGAATGCCTTTTCTTCAATTGATCTTCTTTACCACTCCTTAATTTTAAGGGTGATTCAATTAGTAAGAGCCACTCGTGAGTCGTGAGTCGTGAGTCGTGAGTCGTGTTCAATTGCCAAAAGTTCACATTATAATGAGATGTCTTGAGTTCCACATGACATGGCATCTACTATACATCTTTGGTGATTCTGGTGTATTAGGTGACTAACTTGGAAAATATGCTAGTGATTCTATAGTAGCTAGACTTTACCCACTTGGTTTCGGCACATTCATTGTGCCATTTTATCTATCTTTAGTAGATTCACACTTAGTGAATCCATGTATATATGGTTTAGTATTTTTGTGTTAGTCTTTATATGTGCAGCTATTGGAAGGCTTTTGTTTATCTTTTTTCTTGTTTTTTCCCTCTCATTTTCTTGAGTTTTTCTTAAAGCAACACATTGTAATAAAAAGCATGTGTGTGAAAAAAGTAAACTTGTATACATATGCAATCTTCCACTTTGCTCATCTGTCATTGCTACTTCTGTAATTCCTCTCTCATATCAAGGTGTGTCAATAACTAACTCATTTAGCATTATTAATTACTTATTGCATTGTTTTACCATTAGTTGAAGATTAGAAATGCTTTCAAACCTAATAGCTATGTTCACGACACCCTCATATATTAATTAGGAAAAATTGGATGGTTCGCAGAGATGGAGGCTGTGTCGGCCTTCAAGGCAACATAGCCAAATGTTGCCACATTAACTGGCATCATTTCAATGTGCATCAAGGTGAGGAACATCAACCGAGCCCTGAGTAGAGATGTGGATGATGTCTTGGAGTTGGTCATGCACTTTCAGTACTTCGGCTACAAATCACACCCTTTATGGGAAGTCATTGCACATCTATTTTATTTATGTATAAAATTAGGGCATAGTAGAGGAAAAAGGAATTATGAGTGAAGTATGGCCAGAATCATTTGAGAAACATGAACATAAAATAATCTTAGAAATTCAAACTGAATGGAAAAGAGGAGAGAACCATGGTGGGGCCTTTGAATCTAATGACAGTTTTTTTCACATTCAAATAGTGATTTCAAAGAAACTAAAAGAGCTCTCAACATGGAAAGGAA
Source organism: Lygodium microphyllum (assembly GCF_053477565.2). NCBI lineage: Eukaryota > Viridiplantae > Streptophyta > Polypodiopsida > Schizaeales > Lygodiaceae > Lygodium > Lygodium microphyllum. Next base: position 14,914,749 of record NC_141138.1, read on the forward strand.
CTTGTGATAACATGGAATATGTCTGCATCTGCCAAGTCTTATGTTTCATGGGGATCTATAGAAGTTGAGATTTTAAGGAAAGAGGAAATCAAGATTGATGGTCCATTAGTTTCAAAAAACCTTAAACGCATGAAATTGAGAAATGGGTGAATAGTAGGTTCCCAATCACACTTCCTTTAATTTGGTACTCCACAATAGTAAGTCTCAAGTTGCCTAGTTTTTTACCTCTCATAGGTAGCATCATACCGTTCT